>NW_021938473.1:0-9189 GCF_001715985.3 Manacus vitellinus
TGCCCCTGGCCCTGGTGTGATGCTGCTGGCCCTGCCCTGCCCTCCCTGCATGCCCATGATGTCCCCGTGGGGTGCCTGGCTCCTGCTGTGTCCCCCCCTGTCCCCTGCTGGTTTGGGGTGAGGGGGTGCTTGGTTTGCATGTGGGGTGTGTGCACCTTGTCTGGGGCCACCACTGGGTGCTGCTTGTGGGGAAAAGCCAAGTTTAACCTGGGACCCGAGCTGGGAACCCCCTGCTTTCCTAACCCTGCCCCTGTCTGACGTCCTGGGTGGGACTGGGGGGTGGGATTGGCTCTGGCTCTGCCCTGGCACTGCCAGGCTCCTGGAACCAGGGTCTTCTAAACCACCACCTTCTAATACCCTGCTGAACAAAAGGCTGTTCTGGTTCACCTGGGAAGTGGGGAAGAAGGGGATGCTCCAAAGGAACACAGAAATGGGAAATGCTGCCCCCTGAGCAAAGCCCAGCCCCTGGGGAGGTTGGGGGGAGGTTTGGGCAGTCCCTGGGGCAGGGAGGGTGGGGAATGACTCTCCCTGCTGGGTCACTTGGTGTTGTGTCACTAATGAACCCCTCCCTGTGCTGGGGGCAGCTCCCTGGGGTGGAACCAGTCCCTTTGGGTGCCCAGCAGCAGCTGCCCCTGTGCCTGCAGGATCCCTGGGGCAGGGGCTCACTCCAGGGGGATCCCTGGGGCAGGGGCTTGCTCCAGGGGGATCCCTGGGGCAGGGGCTTGCTCCAGGGGGATCCCTGGGGCAGGGGCTCACTCCAGGGGGATCCCAGGGCAGGGGCTCACTCCACGAGGGATCCCTGGGGCAGGGGCTCGCTCCAGGGGATCCCTGGGGCAGGGGCTCATCCAGGGATGATCCCTGGGCAGGGGCTCACTACCAGAGGGGATCCCTGAGGCAGGGGCTTACTCCAGAGGGATCTGGGGCAGGGGCTCACTCCAGAGGGATCCCAGGCAGGCAGGGCACTCACTCCAGGGGATCCCAGCGGCAGGGACTCTGCCTCCAGAGGGATCCCTGGGGCAGGGGCTCACTCCAGGGGGATCCCTGGGGCAGGGGCTCACTCCAGGGGGATCCCTGGGGCAGGGGCTTGCTCCAGGGGGATCCCTGGGGCAGGGGCTCACTCCAGGGGGATCCCAGGGCAGGGGAGTGCAGGGATCTGCTGGGCCCAGAGCACTGCTGAGCATGTGGAAACTGGGCCTTTAGTGGGGGAAACTGGAGTCACCTTTGGTGGATAAATCACCCCGGGGGTGTGCTGAGGGGAGGGTTGGGAGGCCCAAATACGGCACAACTGGAGCACTTGGACTGGTTTTGTTTGGTCACTTTGGTTTTAAAATCCAGCCCAAGGCAGCTCAGGCCCTTGGAGCAGGGAAGGGGGGAAGGGGGGATGCTCCAGGGGGATTGCAGGGTGGAAGGGATGCTCCAGGGGGATTGCAGGGTGGAAGGGATGCTCCAGGGGGATTGCAGGGTAAAAGGGATGCTCCTGTGGGATTGCAGGGTGGAAGGGATGCTCCTGTGGGATTGCAGGGTGGAAGGGATGCTCCAGGGGGATTTCAGGGTGGAAGGGATGCTCCAGGGGGATTGCAGGGTGGAAGGGATCCTACAGTGGGATTGCAGGGTGGAAGGGATGCTCCAGGGGGATTGCAGGGTTAGAGGGATGCTCCAGGGGGATTGCAGGGTTAGAGGGATGCTCCAGGGGGATTGCAAGTTGGAAGGGATGCTCCAGTGGGATTGCAGGGTGGAAGGGATGCTCCATTGGGATTGCAGGGTGGAAGGGATGCTCCAGTGGGATTGCAGGGTGGAAGGGATGCTCCAGTGGGATTGCAGGGTGGAAGGGATGCTCCATTGGGATTGCAGGGTGGAAGGGATGCTCCAGGGGGATTGCAGGGTGGAAGGGATGCTCCAGGGGGATTGCAGGGTGGAAGGGATGCTCCAGGGGGATTGCAGGGTGGAAGGGATGCTCCAGGGGGATTGCAGGGTGGAAGGGATGCTCCAGTGGGATTGCAGGGTGGAAGGGATGCTCCAGGGGGATTGCAGGGTGGAAGGGATGCTCCAGGGGGATTGCAGGGTTAAAGGGATGCTCCTGTGGGATTGCAGGGTTAAAGGGATGCTCCTGTGGGATTGCAGGGTGGAAGGGATACTCTACCTCCTTCCATCCCTTCCCCAGGCAGCTGCTGGGAGCAGAGTCCTCACCTTAACCTTCATTTCCCACTCAACCCCCCTTTTCCTTCTCAGTCTGAAGAAGCTTTTGATTCAGTGGGGGGTTTAAAATGTCCTGTTTGAAATGTTGACTTTGGGATTTCTGGGCAGGAAAAGGTGGGATGTGTGTGTTGGGCTGAAGTGCTGGGTAACTTGGAGAGCTCCTCAGTGGGGGAGAGCTCAGAACATCCATTCCTTGTGCTGTGGCCTCACAGCTGCCTGTTCCCCACAAGAGCCATCCCTGCCCTGGTTTGACCCTCCCAAAAAAGTGAGGAATGTGCCTGTCCTGCTGGCACAGGGACAGTCACAGGCTGAGATCAGTTCCCCAGCTCATCAGCGACAGTGTGCACGTGGAAAACGGTGATTTTCGGAATTGAATTCATATTTACAAGTTCCCAAACCCCCTCATTTGGGCAATGATGTAAAAAAAAATGCAATCTGTGTGTCAGTCACGGGTTTATGAATTGCACAGGTCTGTTGAATTGGTTGGTTTTGGCTGGCATCAGAAGGGAGTCATTACTGAGCCCCTCATTTCAGTGACTGGCAGCACCAGGTTGCTCCAAGCCCTGTCCAACCTGGCCTGGGACACTCCCAGGGATCCAGGGGCAGCCACAGCTCCTCTGGGAAACCTGTGCCAGGGCCTGCCCACCCTCCCAGCCAGGAATTCCTTCCCAATCTCCCATCTCTCCCTGCCCTCTGGCAGTGGGAAACCATCCCCCCCTTGTCCCCAGTCCCTCTCCAGCTCTCCTGGAGCCCCTTTCAGCCCTGGAAGGGGCTCTGAAGTTTTCCTGGAGCCTTCCCTTCCCCAGGCTGAACCAGTTTTGGTTCCAGCTCAACCCTTGGGTTGATTCCAGCTCAAACCATTTTGCCTCTGGCAGAGGAAGCTGTGAGGGGTGGATTTGTCCCTCCCTGGTTTTTCCCAAGCCCCAGTACAGTGGGAGTGAGGATAAAGCATCAGTTCTGGGGAAGTGAAGGGGCTCAAGGCTTCAAGCAGACAATGAGGAGGGCACAGGATCTTGGCCCGTGGCCCCTGCCCTGGCACCACCAGTCCCTTTGTGCTGCCCTGGCTGGGGCAGGTTTCACTCAAAGGCCCAGCTTTGCTGAGCTTTTTTTCTTTTTTTTTGGGAAAGGAAAAGCCAGGAAGTTTCAGTGTGTGCTGGGAGTGCCATGGAAACCAAGTGAGCCCTGGTGGAGGCTGCTGGAGTCACCTCTGACCCCCCAAACTCTGGCAGAGGGGTGTTTGTGCTTTGATACCAGCTCATTCCAGTGCACAAATCCAGCTGGATTTGTCAGCCTGTCCTGATCCAGGATCCTGTCCAGCCCTCCCAAGGGCTGCTCAGCTGAGGTGGGAACCAGTGTAACCCCCAGGACACTTATCCAGGGTTTCCCAGGGATCCTGTCCATGTGTCCCTGGGCTGTCCCCAGCACTGGGTGATCATCCCACCCATCACCACAGCAGTTCAAACAGGTTTGCTCTCCCTGAACACCCAATTCCAGCTGGAATAAAGTGGGGATAATGCACTGCTGGCAGTGCATCAGTGACAGTCCAGCTGCACAGGCTCTTTGCTCCCAGCAGCACCCCCAGCTCGGGTCTGCACTCACCTCAGATGGCAAATTCTGAGTGGGATTTGCATGGAAAAGCAGAGCTGGGAGTGCCAGGGGATGGATAACCTGGATCCAGGCTGTCCCCCAGGGTTGTAAATGGATCCTTGCCTTTGTGCACTGCTGGAATTTTGGTCAGAAATGAGTGTTGGAAGCACTGGGTGAGGCACCAGGGGCTTTTGGAGGTGCAGGATGCCTGAGTCAGTGTTTCCTGTGTCAGGATTTGTCTGGTTCTCATCAGGGAAGTGCTGCTGTCTCCAGGGAAGTGTCCTGACCAGGCAGGTCCTGCCTGGTGTGTCAGAGCAGGCTTGGAAAGGGCTCCTGTTCCTGGGCAGCACAAAGTTCCAGTGCCCTGGTGGTGCCTGTGTTCCATTTCCATCAGTGAGATTTGGAGTGGAAACAGCCCAGGCAGATCCAGGGAAATCAGCCCTGGCAGGAGCCAGGCTGGGCTCTTCCCACAGTTAATTCCTGAGGGGAACAATAGTTCAGAGAAATCCTAAACGTGCCCTGTGGAGGTGCAGCACCTTAACCCAGGGGCTTGGATTTGTGGATAGGATCCTGTCTGGGGGCAGTGAAGTGGAACTGGGAGCTGTTCCTGCCCCTGTGTCCTGGGTCAGCACATCACACCCTGGCTGAGGAGGAGACAGTGGCACCCTGAGCCATGGAATCATGGAATGGTTTGTCTGGGAAGGGACCTCAAAGCCCATCCAGTGCCACCCCCTGCCACGGGCAGGGACACCTCCCACTGTTCCAGGGTGCTCCCAGCCCCATCCAGCCTAATCCTGCTGTCCCTCCTGCCTCTCCAGCCCAGCAGGTTTGTGCATCTGCACCTCACACCTCTCATCTTCAAGCCAAGAGCCAAACCTGAGGTCAGCTGGAGCTCAGGGTGGTCCATGGCCGTGATGCAGAGCAGGAGAACGTTCCAGTTCGGGAGCTTTGGGAATAAACTGAGGGATTTGAGCTGCAGCAGGTCTGACAGAGCCCTGACAGGACACCAAGGAGCAGAGCAGTTACAGGCTGGTCATGGCATAGCCTTGCTGAGCTCCACAGGCTCTTCCCTGAGGGATAAATCCCAGTTGGAGCCCTGCCAGCAGGTCTGGCACGTTACCAGTCAGCAGAGCTGGAGCAGCCCGTGGCTCCCTGTGGATTTGGGATGGAATGGGGTGAAACTGGGGGTGGTGGTGCACCTGGAGCACAGAAACTCATCTTTGCATCACCTGCTTGGTTTGGGGTGGGATGGGGGGAGCTGCCAGAGCTGGCTGTGGGTCCAGTGTGTGCTCCTGGCACAGGGAGGAGATGGCCTTGGGTATAAAGTCAGGGAAAAAGGCACTAAAGTAACTGGCAGAACAACATCTGGCTCCTCAGGCTGCTTTTGGGCAGCTCTGGCATTTCTGGTAGCAGGAGGTGGGCTGGGTGCAGAGCACAGGGAGTGGAGAGAGGAATGAGGGAATGCTGGAGGATTCCAAGCACAGGGGCAGCAAAGACCCAGCCAGGGGTGAAATCCTTCCATTCAGGGAGAACAGGTTTCATCTCCAAGGATAAATGTGACCCCAGTCCCACTGCACATGTGTTTGGGAGCAAACTGCCAGGGCTGGGGAAAGCCCCCTTTTATCCAAGGAAAGTGTTTCCCTGGGATCAGGCAGGGTCAGCACAGCCCCCATGGCTTCTGGGGTCTGGGGGGGGCACCTTGGCTGATTCTCATTTGTCTTTTTGGGTGAGATTTGGTGGGTTTTTTTCAGTTTGGAGGTTTGTGTTTCTAGTTTGGAGGTTCCAGTGTCTGGTTTGGAGGTTCCTGTGGCAGTGGAGATCCAGATCAGCTCAGGTGGGAGCTGCTGGTGGCACAGCTCACGTGCTCCTGCAGCAGCTGCCCTGAGGGACTGGTCAGACTGGTTGGAGCTGGGAAGCACCATCCTGCACCCAGAGCAGGGCTGGGAGTGAGGGACAGTCCTGGGGATGGGGTGGTTCCTGTAGGGGTTGAGTTCTCACAGGGACTCGCCCATAAGGGCAGAAAGGATTTGAAATGACCACGTATCTTCTACCCAAATCCAACCCATTTCTTCTCAAAGTCAAGTGGGATTTGTTGGCTAGTTTTAACTTTAAAAAATTTAATAATAACTCGTGTGACAGGCTGGAGCAGTGTTGGATTCCTGCCAGGGATGGGCACGTACCTTGAGAGGGGTAAACATGAGAAAACAGGGAATTAAAAGTAAGGAGAAGCTGTTAAACAGGGAATTAGTGCAGGAGGAGCAGTGGAGGTGCCAGATGAGTAAAGCTTTTGTAAAGATGGGTCCTGCCAAGGCATCATTCCTTGGGGAGCTTCCCAGGCCCAGCTCTGCCCACACTGCTGTGAAATGCTTGGCTTGGCACTGGGTTCTGCTCTGGTGCAGTTTTTAGAAGGATGTGCTTGGTGAGGTGCAGGTCAGGGCTGTGGCAGAGCTCTCCTGCCACCCTGAGGGGATGGGAGGGATTTGGAGTGATCCCTGCTCCTCCACAGGCTGGGAGTGCTGGGGAAAAAGGCATCAAATCATCAAATCCCACAACAGTTTGGGTTGGAAGGAGCATTAAAGCTCAGCCTGTCCCACCCCCTGCCATGGGCAGGGACACCTTCCACCAGCCCAGGGTGCTCCAGCCTGGCCTTGGACACTCCCAGGGATCCAGGGGCAGCCACAGCTTCTCTGGGCAGCCTGTGCCAGGGCCTCCCCACCCTCCCAGGGAAGGATTTCTGTGCTTCCCTAAAACAGTCAGTGCAGTGTGAAAGGGTTTCACTGCAGAGCTCAGCTTTGCTGGGTCTCACTGCTGGGCCCAGCCCATGGATCTGGCCTGTCCTGATCCCTGTGCTTTGCTGCACATCCCCTTTGCTGCCCTTGGGCACAGCCTGGAGCACCAAGGCCCTGCCCAAATCCTTGGAGGGCTCTGCTCATCCCCCCTGTATTTCCCTCTCCTCCTTCTTTCGCCCCATCTGGGGGGTTTTTGCAGTGTTTGGGTTTAGTGCAGGCCCAGCTGTGCCTCCTGCTCAGGGAGTTCACCCCAGCAGTCACAAATTCGGGGGGTCAGTCAGTTTGGTGGCTCTGGTTCCTGAGGGATTCCCCCTTTGTGTGCTTTGGGAGCAGGGACACCTGGCTGGGAGAGGCTGTGATCCCCCTGTCCCTGCAGGTCACCCCTGTGCCTCCTGGCTTTGCTCCTGCCTGCAGCAGGGTGGGTTTAAAAAGCCAAACAAAAAACACCCCACCAGTGAAAAGAGGGATCCTCTGCCTCCACCCTCCTGCTGGGATCAGAGATCTCCCCTCTTTTCGGGGGAAACTGTGTGATTTGTTTCCATTCTTTGTCCCACAACTCTCGTTTTTGTGAGATGTGGGTTCTTTTTGGGGAGAAAAGCCCCCCAACAGAACTTCAAATCCCCGTGCAGCCCGTTGTGAGCTCCCACCAAACCCCCTCCGAGGTCCATGTGAGCAACCTGGAGCATCCAGAGCCTGGAAAACCCTGGCATTGGGCTGATGTCTGACAAAAAAGTCTTGTGGAGAGCCTGGGGGCTTTTTTTGTTTGCCTTTTCCCTGGGGCTTGGAGCACACGTGGACTGGTGTCACTGGTGTCACTGGGGCAGCCACAGCTCGTGTCCTCCCTGGGAATGGGAGCTGGGTCTGGGATCTTTGTGCCTCTGCATGGGTGTGGTGGTGGGTGAGGGTCCCCCCAGCAGGAGATGAGCTCCCAAAGCCCCCATGGCACTGAGCTGGTGCTCTGTTGCAGTGGGACGTCCCCCCTGGCCTGCCTGAATGCCATGTTGCACACCAACTCCCGCGGGGAGGAGGGCATCTTCTACAAGGTGCCGGGACGGATGGGAGTCTACACCCTCAAGGTGAGTGAGTCAGTGAGCTCCTGGCACCTCCACGGGGTGCTCAGGTGGCTTTGGGCTGGTTAAAAACACCTTGGGTTGGGATCTGGGAGTCCCTGGGGTTGGAAAAGCCCTCCCAGCCCGTGGATCCCCCTGTGCCCCATCCCCACCTTGTCACTGAGTGCCACGGCCAGGCCTTCCTGGGACACCTCCAGGGCTGGGCACTCCAAACCTCCCTGGGCAGCCCCTGCCAGTGCCTGACCACCCTTTCCAGCAGGAAATTCCTCCTGATGTCCAGATTATCCAGGATAATCCTGAAGAGGGGCCTGTTCCTCACTGGCAGGAGTTGGAGTGTGGATGTTCCCTCCTGAGCACTGGGTGTGAGGGCACAGCTGGAGCTGCTCCTGTTACCCACAGGGTGGTTTGCTGATATCAGTCACTGTCCCAGAAATGAAGGAGTAATTAAAATGTCAGTGGAACTTCAGCCCTAAAAGGGTAACTTCATCTTCACTGCTCTCAGCTTGTCCCTAGAAATGAAAAATCACCTTTTATCCTCAGTAAGAAAGAGGGAAAAATATGGGAGAATCTGATTGGTGTATTTAAAAATAATCTGTGTTTCAAACACTAGAAGGAGGCCTCACACCATCCCTGGTTTGGTGTGGATTGTCCCTGCAGGCTGTGCCCAGACCTGCTCAGGGTGGGGGGTCCCCACGGGGACACTTTTCCTCTCTCACTCCCTCCTGGACAGAGATGAATGGAACCACAGAGTCATGAACACTGACAGCCCTTGTCACCCTCATTGGCCTTAGGTGTGGAAATCACTCCTGGCTCTGGTTTCAGGGGCAGGACAAGGAGTCAGTTGTCTCCAGGTCCGGGGAGAGCTGTTCTGATGTGCTTTTCCCAGCAGAAAGGATTCCCTGTGGGACACACCCAGAGCTGTCCAGCTGTTCCCTCCTGCTGCCTCACACATTCCTAAGGATTCTTGGGAATGATGGCACCAGTTCAGCCTTGGCTGAGGGGGTGGCACAGAGGCAGAGCAGGGTGAGGGTTGGGATGGGCCACAGTCCATCTCCTCCTGGCTCAGCACCTCTGGGAGGTGCCCAGAGCTTTTCAGGTGGGGGAGCAGGGGGGCCATGACCCAGCACAACTGGACAGCTCAGCAGCAGGGAGCAGCCAGCTCTCCTGCCCTGGAAATGAGTGTTGCAGTGTGGATCCCATGGGATCAGCACTAGAGGGCAGGCTGGGCTTGGTGTGGGAGGGATGGAAGAGCTGCTGCTCCCTCTGAGGGGAACAGCCCAAACCCACAGGTGAGTGCAGTGCTCCCCCCACAGCCTGGGCAGCCCAGGGCTTTCACTGAATCCCAGAATCCCTGGGGTTGGAAAAGCCCTCCCAGCCCATGGATCCCCCCTGTGCCCCATCCCCACCTTGTCCCCCAGCCCAGAGCACTGAGTGCCACAGCCAGGCCTTCCTGGGACACCTCCAGGGCTGGGCACTCCAAACCTCCCTGGGCAGCCCCTGCCAGGGCCTCACCACCCTTTCCAGGAGGAAATTCCTCCTCCTGTCCC
>NW_021938474.1:0-6623 GCF_001715985.3 Manacus vitellinus
TCAGTGCTCTGGGCTGGGGACAAGGTGGGATCGGGCACAGGGGGGGACTGGATGGCCTTGGAGCTCTTTTCCAACCTCAGGGATCCTGGGATTCTGTGAAGAGATGCCTTTTAGGTTGCAATCTTCCTTTCCAACTTCTGTCGAACCTCTGTCACGTGGGTTTACCACGGCAGCAGCTTGATTTGGGGTCGCTCAGCTGTGCTCAAACCCCTTCATTCCCACCAAAAAATGTGACCCTGGCACGTGCAGTCAACCCCTCCAGGGATCTTGGCCCTCAGAGGGTCCTCACCATCACTGGGGAGCCCCAGCAAAAATTCCCAATTTGTGGAATCACACTTTATCCACCCGAAAATTCCCCCCTGGAAGCGTCCAAGGCCTGGTTGGAGCAACCTGGGCTGGTGGGATGTGCCCCTGCCCATGGCAGGGGGTGGCACTGGATGGGCTTTAAGGTCCCTTCCCACCAACCCATTCTGGGATTCTCTGATCCCAGGAAGGTCTTTCCAAAGGGATCTTCCTCACCCTCCCCGGGCTGTGTGTTGCCGTGGTGATGGAGTCAAGGTGAAGGGCTGTGGATCCCATCACCAATCCCTGGAGTCATCCAGTCTTCTGTCTGCATTTTAACATCAGGGCTTGGCCCGGGCAGGACATTTTTGTCACTGGGAACTGCC
Source organism: Manacus vitellinus (assembly GCF_001715985.3). Classification (NCBI taxonomy): domain Eukaryota; kingdom Metazoa; phylum Chordata; class Aves; order Passeriformes; family Pipridae; genus Manacus; species Manacus vitellinus. Next base: position 669 of record NW_021938474.1, read on the forward strand.
AGAACTCTGACGTTCAAATGTTCGGGGCGGGGGAGGGAGGAAAAAAGAAAACGTTAAAAAAAGCAAACTCTGGATATTCAAAGGGTTTATTTTTGGGCTCAGGAGAAAAAATGTCATTGGGTTTGTTTTGTCCGGTCTCTATTTCTTTTTTTTTTTTTTGCCTTTTTTTTTTTTTTAAAGAAGAGGGGGCACGGAACTGTCGATTTGTTTCGGCACAGAAAACACAACACCCCCTGAAAAAATTGTTAATCCTATCGTTTCTCCTTCGGTGTTCGGCAGAGTTCTTTTGGCCATCTCAAGAGTTCATCACACACAATCAGCGGGATATGCAGGAGGCCTCTCGCCAAGAGCGCCAGCCTCTGTGTGAGTCCCCTTGATTTATGAATATATTTATTATTAAAAAATAAATAATAATAATAATAATAATAGGCACAGAAAAATCCCAGAACTTGGGGGCTTTCTCCTCTTGCTCTCTCAGTCCAAATCCAAGAGTCTCCACTGAGCTTCCCTCATGTGGGAATGGCTTCCCAGTGCCAGAGGGCAGGGATAGATGGGATTTTGGGAAGGAATTCCGAGGCCTTTTCCATGCTTGATCAGGAGAGTGGGTTTAGGGAGAGCTGGCAGAGCGTGTGTGGCTGGTTATCCCTGTTTATTCCCGATTTAGGAGCTGCTCTTCCCAAAGGTTTGGAGCAGTGATGTGCTCACCTGCCATTCCCAGGCCACCACTAAGTCCAGACTTAAATCCACCTCTGTAATTCCGGATATCCCAGCAGGTCTGGGATTCCAGATATCCCAAACACAAGCTCCCTTGCTTTGCTAAATCCGTTCCAGACCCGAGCTTGGATCACCTCTCCAAGCACTTCCTCGGAAAGATGAACAGTCTGAGCTTCCAGAGGGGTGAGGATGAGCCTTGTCAGGCAGACAAACATCCCTGATGGAACTGCCGGATGTCCTGAGAGACCAGGAAGGGGCTGGATGGAAAAACAAGTGGGAATTCTCAGCGGATCTTCAAAAGCCTGACGTGGTGGCCACGTGGATCCTCTTGTTTCGAGGGTAGTTGGGGAGGGGAGTGGCCATAAAAGAGAATGGTCCTGGATAAATATGGAATATCGGCCGCCAATGTGAAGTGAAATGAGTTGGAATATGCAAAAGGGATGTTTTCCTTGGATATGGTGCTAACCAGGCACGAGTGACATCATCCAGAGGCCTGGAAGTGTCCAAGGCCAGGTTGGAGGGGGCTTGGAGCAACCTGGGCTGGTGGGAGGTGTCCCTGCACATGGCAGGGGGTGGGAATGGGTGGGATTTCGCAAAGGTCCTTTGCCAACTCAAGAACCATTCCAGGATTCTGGAGCAGAGCTGGGAGAGCTGGGGGGGTTCCCCTGGAGAAGAGAAGGCTCCAGGGAGAGCTGAGAGCCCCTGGCAGGGCCTGAAGGGGCTCCAGGAGAGCTGGAGAGGGACTGGGGACAAGGCATGGAGGGACAGCACACAGGGAATGGCTTCCCAGTGCCAGAGGGCAGGGATAGATGGGATATTGGGAGGGAATTCCTTCCTGTGTGTTCAGTGAGAGACTGGAATGGAATTCCCAGAGAAGCTGTGGAAGGTGCCCCTGCCCAGGGCAAGGGGTGGAACTGGGTGATCTTGAAGGTCCCTTCCAACCCAAAGCATTCCATGATTCCATGGTTTCCTGGGTACTTCCTTCTGGGTGAGACATTGCACCCAACACACGGACAGTTGGCTTTTCCAACCTTTTCTCCCTGGTTTCTGCTCCTCGGGGAGGGATCCAGGCTCCTTGCTGAGCTGCAGGTGTGTTTCCCACCTCTTCAAGCCGCGGAGAAGCTGATGGAAAGTGGGAACATCCCAATATTTGACTCGTGGAGAGGCAGGCAAGGGAAGGGATCAGGTCTGTGCCGCTGCTTGTCCTCCAGCTCCTCACACTGAGGAAATCCTTAGGGAAAAAGGGAATAGTCCCCATGTGGAGCTGTGGGGCTGAAGCACCAGGAAAAGGAATGATCCACAAATTCTTTTGTGGGATATGGTTGGAGTGAGGCCGCTCAGTGTCCTGCAGGCAGAACTTTCCTGAAGGGGCTCCAGGAGAGCTGGAGAGGGACTGGGGACAAGGGAGGGAGGGACAGCACACAGGGAATGGCTTCAGACTGGAAAAGGGGAGATTTGGGTGGGATATTGGGAAGGAATTGTTGGCTGGGAGGGTGGGCAGGGGCTGGGATGGAATTCCCAGAGAAGCTGTGGGCTGCCCGCGATCGATCCGCTGGAAGTGTCCAAGCGGGTTGGAGCAACGGCTGGGGGCCTGGTTGGGTAGTGTTCCCTGCCCATGGGCAGGAGGTGGACATGGGAATGATCCCTTCTCCCTCACTGGCCGGCGGGTGTGCTCCATCCAACCGGCCCGAACAGCCCAGAGAGCCCCTCGAGGCTCCCGTCCCTTTCTGTTCCTGCGCCGTGCCCTTCTGTCCTGGCCCGTCCTTCCTGTCCTGCCCGTCCCTTTGTCCTGGCCCGTCCCTCTGTCTGCCCGTCCTCTTTCTGTCCATGAGCTTTTGCCCTTCTCCCCCACCAACTATCTCGGCCGGCGGCTGAGGGACGCGCCTCCTCCTGGCAACTCCTCCATGTCCTCCTTTCCACAGATTAAAATGGGGGAAAAATCAAATTAGAAAGGGGAAAAATCAAATTAAAAGGGGAAAAATCAAATAAAAGGGGGAAAAATAAAATTAAAAAGGAAAAAAAACAAAAAGGGGGGAAAATTGGATTAAAACGGGAAAAAATTAAATTAAAAAGGAATAAAATCAAATTAAAAAGGGGAAAAAATCAAATTAAAAAGGGGAAAATCAAATTAAAAATGGGAAAAATCAAATTAAAAAGGGAAAAAATTAATTTAAAAGGGGAAAAATCAAATTAAAAAGGAATAAAATAAAGTTAAAAAGGGGAAAAATCAAATTAAAAGGGGAAAAATCAAATCAAAAAGGGGAAAAATCAAATTAAAAAGGGGAAAAATCAAAATAAAAATGGGAAAAAATAAAATAAAAAGGGGAAAAATCAAATTGAAAAGGGAAAAAAATTAAATTAAAAATGGAAAAAATTAAATTAAAAGGGGAAAAAATCAAATTAAAAAGAGGAAAAAAATTAAAAGGGGAAAAATCAAATTAAAAGGGGAAAAATCAAATAAAAGGGGGAAAAATAAAATTAAAAAGGAAAAAAAACAAAAAGGGGGGAAAATTGGATTAAAAAGGGAAAAAATTAAATTAAAAAGGGGAAAAATCAAATTAAAAAGGAATAAAATAAAGTTAAAAAGGGGAAAAAATCAAATTAAAAGGGAAAAAAACACAAAAAGGGAAAAAAATTGGGAAAAATCAAATTAAAAGGGGAAAAAATCTAATTAAACAGGGGAAAAAAACAAAAAAAGGGGAAAAAATCAAATTAAAAAGGAGAAAAATTAAATTAAAAGGGGAAAAAATAAAATTAAAATGGGAAAAAATCAAATTAAAAAGGGAAAAAATTAAATTAAAACGGGAAAAAAATGAAATTAAAACGGGAAAAAACCAATTAAAAGGGGGAAAAAAGCAAATTAAAAAGGGAAAAATCAAATTAAAAGGGGAAAAATCAAATCAAAAAGGGGAAAAATCAAATTAAAAAGGAGAAAAATTAAATTAAAAGGGGAAAAAATAAAATTAAAATGGGAAAAAATGAAATTAAAACGGGAAAAAACAATTAAAAGGGGGAAAAAAGCAAATTAAAAAGGGAAAAAATCAAATTAAAAGGGGAAAAAAATCAAATTAAAAAGGGGAAAAATCAAATTAAAAAGGGGAAAAATCAAATTAAAAAGGGAAAAAATCAAAATAAAAATGGGAAAAAATAAAATAAAAAGGGGAAAAAATCAAATTTAAAACGGGAAAAATCAAAATAAAAAGGGAAAAATCAAATTAAAAAGAAAAAAATCAAATTAGGAGGGGAAAAAAAATCAAATTAAAAGGGGAAAAATCAACTTAAAAAGAGAAAAAAATCAAATTAAAAAGGGGAAAAATCAAATTAAAAGAGAGGAAAAAAAACAAAAAGGAAAAAAATCAAATTAAAGGGGAAAAATTAAATTAAATTAAAAGGGGAAAAAATTAAATTAAAAGGGGAAAAATCAAATTAAAGGGGAAAAAATTAAATTAAATTAAAAGGGGAAAAAATTAAATTAAAAGGGGAAAAATCAAATTAAAGAGGAGAAAAATCAAATTAAAATGGGAAAAAATTAAATTAAAAAGGGAGAAAAATCAAATTGAAAAGGGAAAAAATCAAATTAAAATGGAAAAAAATTAAATTAAAAAGGGGGGGAAATCAAATTAAAAAGGGGAAAAAATCAAATTAAAAAGGGAAAAATCAAATTAAAAAGGGAAAAATCAAATTAAAAGGGGAAAAATCAAATTAGAGGGGGAAAAATCAAATTTAAAAGGTGGAAAATCAAATTAAAAAGGGGAAAAAATAGAATTAAAAAGAGGAAAAAATCATATTAAAAGGGGAAAAAATTAAAAGGGGAAATAACAAAAAAAAAGAAAAATCAAAATAAAAAGACAAAAAATAAAATTGAAAGGAAAAAAATCAAATTAAAAGGGAAAAATCAAATTAAAAAGGGAAAAAAAACCCCAAAATAGAAAAGGAGAAAAAATCAAATTAAAAGGAAAAAAAAAAAAATTTAAAAGGGAAAAATCAAATAAAAAGGGGAAAAATAACATAAAAAAGGGGGAAAAATCAAATTAAAAAGGAGAAAAATCAAATTTAAAAGGGGAAAAAATAAAATTATAAAGGGGAAAAAATAAAATTAAAAAGGGGAAAAATCATATAAAAAGGAAAAAATCAAATTAAAAGGGGAAAAAGTCAAATTAAAAGGAGAAAAAATTAAATTAAAAAACGGGAAAAATCAAATTAAAAAGGGAAAAAATCAAATTAAAAATGGGAAAAAATAAAATTAAAATGGAAAGAAAGAATTAAAAAGGGAAAAAATAAAATTTAAAAGGGGAAAAAAATCAAATTAAACAGGGAAAAATCAGGTTAAGAGAGGAAAAAATCAAATGGAAAGGGGAAAAAATAAAATAAAAAAGGGGCAAAAAATCAAATTAAAAGGGGAAAAATCAAATTAAAAAGGGTTAAAATCAAATTAAAAGGGAAAAAATCAAATTTACAAAAGGGAAAAAATCAAATTAAAAAGGGAAAAATCAAATTAAAAGGGGAAAAAATCAAATTAAAAGGGGAAAAAATCAAATTAAAAAGGGAAAAATCAAATTAAAAAGGGAAAAATCAAATGAGAGGGGGAAAAAATCAAATTAAAAAGAAAAAAATCTAATTAAAAAATGAAAAATCAGATTAAAAAGGGGAAAAATCAAATTAAAAAGGGGGAAAAATCAAATTAAAAAGGGGAAAAATCAAATTAAAAAGGAAAAAATAAAATTAAAAAGGAGAAAAATCAAATTAGAGGGGGAAAAATCAAATTAAAAAGGGGAAAAAATCAAATAAAAGGGGGAAAAATCAAATTAAAAAGGGGAAAATCAAATTAAAAAGGGGAAAAAATAGAATTAAAAAGAGAGGGAAAAATCAAATTAAAAAGGGAAAAATCAAATTAAAAGGGGGGAAAATCAAATTAAAAGGGGAAAAATCAAGTTAAAAAGGGAAAAATTCAAATTAAAAACTGAAAAACTCAAATTAAAAAAGGGGAAAAATCAAATTAAAAAGGGAAAAAAATCAAATTAAAAAGGGGAAAGAATCAAATTAAAAATGTGAAATAATCAAATTAAAAATGGGAAAAAATCAAATTAAAAGGGGAAAACATCAAATTAAATATTAAATTTTTGATGTAATTACTAACTATATTTTTAATCTAACTTTTATTCTAATTATTCAATATAATTAGAAATCTGATTTTTAATATAATTATTTAACGTGTATTTTAAAATATAATTTTCAAATTTT
>NW_021938476.1:0-2037 GCF_001715985.3 Manacus vitellinus
GATCCGGTGCCTTCTGTAAAGGCTGGTTTTTTTTTTTTTACATGGAATGTGTGCCAGGACTGTTCCATCTGCTCCAACAGCATCTGGGCACAGCTCCTGGACCTCATTCCAGTGTCTGCTTTCCTAGAAATCCTTCAGCGAGCCCCAGGGATCAGAAAAAACCCGGACTTGAAGCTGGAACCAGGGAGTCTCTTCCCACCGGGACTGGTGGCCCAGAACATTGGGTGACTCTTATTTGTCCCTTCTTTCCCTGAGGGCTCGATCCATCAGGAAATGCTTCTGGAAAGCGGTTTAACTTTCCCTTCCCTCCATAATGAGCCGGGAATGAACTCCCAGTCACCCTTTAGAGGAGGGAAAATGACCTCATGGCCAGGCTTCTTGGAGTGAAAATCCCCTGCTCTTGCAACATCTCCCTTTTCCAAGAATCCCAGGGAAAAGGATGAATTTCCCCTCGTAATCTTCACACCCCGTTTTGGCTCGGGGCGACTCCAGAGGAATGGATTCCATCCCACAGGTTCACCCTGGGACAACAAAATCCATCCCTTCGGGCTTTGAACATCTCCAGCGTGGACGTCACGACCTCCATCCGATGTTTCAGCGGCAGGCTCAGAAATTCCGGGGGGAATAGGGGTGTTGGATCCATCTGCTCCGTGACTCCACATCCCAAGGTTTCCTGAGCCCTCCCAGCAGGGCTGTTCCAACCCCACAAGGTCGGGGCTGCTGCTTTCCAGGAATGTGGGACTTGGGAGTCTTTGTTTCCCGATTTTTGGCTGGTTTTGGCCGCATCCAAGGGAGTGATCCAACCCTTTCGGGTGTCCCTGAGCTGCTCCTGCTGGTTTTCATGGCTCCACTGGGAATTCCAACACCTGTGGATTGTGCCAGCGGCAACTTCCCGCTTTCCTTGGATCAATCCAGGCTGTTGCTAAAGGTGTTGGATGAGGGGGAGGCGCTGGGGGGGCCCTGTTTTTGGGGGATTTTGGGCACTTTATGGGTCCCTGTGCCCAGATATTTTCTGAGCTCTGCCAAGGAGACATTTTTAGTCCATTCAGGACAAAGCACAGCCAGGAATCTCTTGGAAAATTACTCCCCTTTTTTCCCCTCCTTGCACTTCCCCACCTGAGGTTTCAGCAAGACAAAGGAACGATTCAGGATTTAGGGGAACAGGGAGGGATGGAGACATTCCACAGGGGCTGGGAATGACCAGGGAGGGATGGAGACATTCCTTGGGAGCTGGGAATGACCAGGGAGGGATGGGAATGACCAGGGAGGGATGAAGACCTTCCTCAGGAGCTGGGAATGACCAGGGAGGGATGGGAATTACCAGGGAGTGCTGGGAATGACCAGGAAGGGATAGAGACATTCCTGAGGAACTGGGAATGACCAGGGAGGGATGGGAATGATCAGGGAGGGATGGAGACCTTCCTCAGGAAATGGGAATGACCAGGGGGGAACGGAGAACTTTCTTGGGAGCTGGGAATGACCAGGGAGTGCTGGGAATTACCAGGGAGGGATGGAGACCTCCCTCAGGATCTGGGAATGACCAGGAAGTACTGGGAATGACCAGGAAGTGCTGGGAATGACCTGGGAGGGATGGGAATGACCAGGGAGGGATGGAGGCCTTCCTCAGGAAATGGGAATGACCATGGAGTGTGGGAATCTGCTCTGCCCTGTCCAACCTGACCTTAAACAATTCCAGCTGCTCTTCCAGGTGATGACCAATTCCAAACAGCAGATTAAACTTCCAAGCCAAGCCAGTTCATGATTCTATAAGGTGGGATCATTCTGTGATGGTGGATCCAGGCCAGGGACAATCCCAGCCTCCCTGTCTCAAAAATTAAGAGAACTTAATCACTCAGGTTAAACTTCCAAGCCAAGCCAGTCCATGATTCTATTAGGTAGGATCATCCTGGGATGGTGGATCCAGACCAGGGAATAATCCCAGCCACCCTGCCTGAGAAATTAAAAGAGGTTAATCACCCAGGTTAAACTTCCAAGCCAGGCCATTCCATGATTCTATGGGATCATCCTGGGATGGTG
>NW_021938477.1:0-5131 GCF_001715985.3 Manacus vitellinus
TTGGAGCGACCTGGGCTGGTGGGAGGTGTCCCTGCCCATGGCAGGGGGTGGGCTGGATGGGCTTTAAAATCCCTCCCAATCCAACCCATTCCATGATTCCGTGATTCTATTCATGGGATATAAATCAACCTCCATTGGCACAACCCTGATGGCAGAGCAGGACCCACCTCTGGATTTTGAAGCCCTCGGAACTGCCCCACACAGGAGTCAGGGATCCTAGTGCTCCTCCCCATCCCACCTTTCTCCATCCCACTTTTATCCATCTCACCTTTTTCCATCCCGCCTTTCTCCATCCCACCTTTCTCCATCCCCCCTTTCTCCATCCCGCCTTTCTCCATCCCAACTTTCTCCTTGTACCCAGTTTTGTGGCAGTGCCAGAGCCCTTCCCAACTTCCCTGAGCCCAAGAGTGGGAAGTGCAGCTAAAACCAACCCGGACAAAGACCCAGTGATCCCAAAAATCCCCCTCTGAGGAGCTCCCGGGGGTCTCTGCCATGGCCACCTTCCTCCCCCAGGACAGAGTCAGTACCAGGGACAGGACCTGCATTTTTTTCCCCCTTCCCTCTCCCTTTTTTCCTGTCCTTGTCCCTTGTTTTGTTTCCAGGGAACTGGACTGAGCTCCAGGAGAAAACCCAAACCACCCAAACCCCGCTGCTGCTTCAACAGTTCCTCTTCTCTCTCCTCGTAGTCTGTCAGGGTGGAGGAAAAGGAGATTTCCTGCAAAAATATCCTAAAAAAAAGAAGAAGAAAAAAACATTTGTTCAATTCCAGGATGAGGAGAAACGGATTCGAACTGAGAGAGGGAAAATTTCTGTTGGATATGTGGAATAAATTCCTCCCAGTGGGGGGGATGGAATTCCCAGAGAAGCTGTGGCTGCCCCTGGATCCCTGGAAGTGTCCAAGGCCAGGTTGGAGCAACCTGGGATGGTAGGAAGTGTCCCTGCTCATGGAAGAGAGTGGAATTGGATGGGATTTAAGGTCCTTCCACCTCAAACCATTCTATGACTTTATGAAACATTCTAATTCCTTTGTTTAATATATTTTTAATTAAAGACCTTCTAAAAATTTGGATTTAGATGGTGATTGCATCAAAAAACTGGTGGAGATGAGTGAGGAGCGAGGGGAGGGAGAGGAAAGGTCCTGACAGATCCAGGGAGAAACTGTTCAATAATTTGGGATAAAGCCACCATCACTCTCCTCTGGGAGGCTTTTAGGTGAAAATATCATTCCACTCAGATGAAAATCCAATTTCACATCTTTTTTTTTTCCTCAAAAACACGTCTTTCAGACACTTCCTATCTATTTATATGTATTGCAATTTCAAAATCTATTCAGAAATTCAGGAGAATTTCAGGGAATGAGCCAGGTCACAGACACAGAAGGATTTTTTTCCCTGGTCCCTGCAACCAAAACTTGGAAAAATGAAGCTTCAAGCTGTGAGTGGGAGTAGAATTATAGAATTATGGAATGGTTTGGGTTGGGAGGGACCTTAAATCCCATCCAGCGCCACCCCCTGCCCTGGGCAGGGACTGCTCCCACTAGCCCAGGTTGCTCCAAACCTGGTCCAAACCTAGCCAGAAGGATGGAGGGAGTGAATATCTGGTAGTCCACTGGCCAGTTTCCATTGGATTAGCAAGAGGAGAAGTCCCAGAGAGACTTTCAACAGCAAATTTAATTCAAATTTATTCATCCCTCTCCTCGTGTTTAAAGAAGGAAAATTGTTGGTGTGACCCCAAGCACCTCCCCAGCTTCCAGCATCTTCCTGGGAGCTCTTGAAATCCAAATTTCATTTATTTTTCGGGATAACCCAAGTATCCTTTGTGCTATCACTGATATCCCTGCTGGAAAAAAGACCAACCACAACCATAATCTTGCCCCAAGCCATTCCCAGGCAAGTTGGATAATTCCACGAGGCAGGGAAGACCTGAAGAAGACAATAAATTCCTGAAGAAAATCCCATGGGAAGGAGCCAAGCAGCTTTTCCTTGTCTTTATTTAAGGGACAACAACAAAAAACAACTTTCAGGACAATTCTGGGCTCACCATAGTCCACCCTGGAAGTGAGAGGAAATCACCAATTCCAAAACCAAAAAAAGTGTTTTCCCAAGGATTTTCCTGACCTGGAATCACATCAGATTAAGCAAAATTTAAGCATTTTGAGCAGTTTTCCCTTCAGGTCAAAAATCACCTCATTTGGGTGTTGTTGATTTGGGTTTTTTTTTTGGTCTTAATTATTTGGATTTCAGGGAAGAGGAAAACTCAATGAGGTTTTCCATGAGGTTTTCCATAAATTTAGAGGGAGAAACTTCTGGAAGTTTCCTTTATTCTGGTGGAAGGCACTTTTTACCTCTGTGAAACCCCCCAAAACTGCAGGATTTGAGGTTGATATTAAAAGAACAATTCCTCTGGGAGCCATGGAATTGTTAACACAGTTATTCCTTAAATTTGTCCCTGATGCTCCCTGCTCCTGTTTGCTGTGCACTGGGAATTTCTCCCAATCAAGACGTTTCTGAGCCACAAAATAAATAATTTTCTCCCGGTCAAATTGTTCCTGATCCATAAAAAAAAGTGTTTAAGGAGTCAAAAGAAACGAGATGACGAGGAGGAAAAACTCCATCCTCCCTCCCCCTTCCCCCAAACCTTCGTTTTTCGAAGTTTTTCTGTTTTTTTGCAGATCTGGAGGAAAAAAAAAATGGCAAAAGAAAGGGGTGACAAAGATCTCTGTCCAAAAAAAAAGGGCCTGGAGGACCTTCAGGAGGAATCAGTGTCAGCCCAGCTCCTCTCTGTGCCTTGGAAATGTCAGCAAAGGTCAAGCTGGAGCTCAGGCAGAAAGTGCCAGTTGATTTTTATTCCGGAATAATGTGGAGATCTGGAGTTGTCCCAACTTGAAGAACAAATAATTTGGTTTTTAGAGCGTTAATTTGGGAATTATGGCCCTTCCAATGGAGCTTTCCGGGTTGTTGAGCTCGGATGAGCTTCTGCCTTCACCTGGAGAATTCCATAAAATTCCTTTTGGTTCTAAAAGGGATGGAAATAAACTCTGGGAAACTCTTTAAAGTCTTTTTTTTTTTTTGGTTTTTTTTTGCTTAATCCCAGGGCTGTGGGAAGAGAAAGTGAAACTTTCCTCTCTCTCTGAACACACAACCAGAGGGATCTGCAGCTCTGGGAATGTTTCATCTCTTTTTCTAAACAGGTCTGGGAGCACAAAGCCCAGACCTGGATTTTGAGATCGATTAAACACAGGGAAAAACAAGTAAAATCCATGGCTGGCACCAAAATCAGTGGAGGAAAGCCAGGTGACATTCCAGAGTTTGGCCAAGAAGGGATTCACTTGGAACATCCTTTATTTCCCTGTGGCAGCTCCAGGCACAGGAATTTTTAGGCTGGAACCGTTGCCAGAAACCATCTGAAATATTCCAACAGTTTTGGTAACAGGGAAACGTTGAGGGAACGGTCTCGGTGCCACCAAATAATTCATAGCAAAAAGTCACTTCAAACAGTCCAAACTTCGAAATTTATATCCAGATTTTCTGGTTTTTCACTCAAAATTCCTCTCGATTTTTCATTTTCTTCCCGCTCTGAGTGAAAATTTTAAACTCCCCTAAATTCAGGAATTCGGGTCGCCCCGATCTGAAATCCGACACTTCTCGGGTTTAGCAAATATTTTGGAATATCCTTCGGCTCAGGAGGCCCAAAAGGAATTTGTTTTTTTTCCTTTAGAACTTCCAGTTAAGTGTAGGAAAGTTTCCTGCCGGGTCGAGTCCGGCTGGGGGAGGATTTCAGAGGTCAAATATTTGTCAGAGCCGTGACTCAAAAAAAAAAAAAGAGGGGGAGTTGATTCCTTCTCCATAAACAAACCTCAGGAGTCAACGGGATCGAGTTTCCTCCAAGTGTGTCCATGTCCAAACAAAAACTTGGCCATTTTTGGGTCCTCCAAAAAAACAAGGGAAATGTCAGAGCAGAAGGAAAAAATGTAGAGTGAGACCAACCCTTTAGGAATGGGCAGGAATTATGGGATGACGTTCCCTGTCCTGTGTTGGGCAGGAATTTAGACTCGAATTTAGACTCAAATTTAGGCTCGAATTTAGACTCAAATTTAGGCTCAAATTTAGGCTCAAATTTAGGCTGAAAAATCACTCATTTCTTTCAGGAGGCTCCAAAACTCATCTCATTTCTCTGCTCTGGTTTTAGAATCAAATTATTGGGATGCTTTGGGTGTTGGCCCCTCAAGGCTGGGGTTTCAATCCACCAGAGGGCCCAGAAAAAGCCCTTTCCAGGAGAATCCTCCCCAGAACAACCCTCCCCAGAACAACCCTCCCCAGAACAACCCTTTCCAGAGGAATCCTTCCCAGAACAATCCTTCCCAGAACAATCCTTCCCAGAACAACCTATTCCAGAACAACCTATTCCAGAACAACCTATTCCAGAGGAATCCTTCCCAGAAGAATCCTCCCCAGAGGAATCCTTTCCAGAGTAATCCTCTCCTGAACAATCCTTCCTGGAACAATCCTTCCCGGAACAATCCTCCCCAGATCAATCCTTCCCAGAACAATCTTCTCCAGAACAATCCATCCCAGAACAGTCCTTCCCACAACAGTCCTTTCCTGAAGAATCCTTCCCAGAACAATCCTTCCCAGAAGAATTCTCCTCAGAACAATCTTTCCCAGAACAATCCTTTCCAGAACAATCCTTTCCAGAACAATCCTTTCCAGAACAATCCTCCTCAGAACAATCCTTCCCACAACAATCTATTCCAGAAGAATCCTTCCAAAACAATCCTTCCCAGAGGAATCCTTCCCAGAAGAATCCTTCCTAGAAGAATCCTTTCCGGAACAATCCTTCCCAGAACAACCCTTTCCAGAGGAATCCTTCCCCAGAACAATCCTTCCCAGAGGAATCCTTCCTAGAAGAATCCTTTCCAGAACAATCCTCCCCAGAACAATCCTTTCCAGAACAATCCTTCCTAAAACAATCCTCCTCAGAACAGTCCTTCCCACAACAATCCTTCCCACAACAGTCCTTCCCTGAAGAATCCTTCCCAGAAGAATTCTCCTCAGAACAATCTTTCCCAGAACAATCCTTTCCAGAACAATCCTTTCCAGAACAATCCTTTCCAGAACAATCCTCCTCAGAA
>NW_021938478.1:0-7481 GCF_001715985.3 Manacus vitellinus
GCCGCGCGGAGGGAACGGGGGCCGGGGCCGCGCCGAGGGCCGGGGCCGGGCTGAGCGGGCGGGGCGGGGCCGCAGGGCCAGGCGGGCTGGGATTGGGCGGAGGCGCTCGAGTGCTGATTGGGCAGCGCTGCCGGCCCGCGGTATAAAGGGCCGGCGGGGCAGGTGGGGGCGGTTGTGTGTGGGGGCTGAGGGTGCGGCCCCGCTGCTGCCCGGGCTGCGGAGGGGAGAGCGCCTTGGCCGCTGGGTTTGTGCACCGGGGCAGCCGGGGGCGTTTAGGGGCGCCTTGTGCTGGGCGGCGGGGCCCGGGTAAGCCCCTTACCTGCCGGGTAACCCCGGGGGGAGCCGTGGCAGGGCTGTGGGGCCGGTGCTCTCTGGGTGTTTCAGGCTTTGCCTCGGCATCCCAAAGGCTTTCCCCGTGCAGGGTTAGGAGGCAAAGACTGGTCTCAGTTTCTTGGTGCTGCATTAACGCTTTTTGCTCCTTTTCTGTCCAGTCGTGCCCTCCCTGGGGCTCAGCTCAGGTCCGTGCCCAGCGGCTGGTGGAGTGTGGCGAGTTGTGCTTCCTGCCGGGCGGGAGCTGCCTTGGGAAGCTGCTCTGTCCCCACGGCTGGGCCGAGCTGGGAACTTGGACAGGGAAGGGCAGGGCCCGTCCTGCCCGTGAGAATTGGGTTTGGCTGGGGGAGGATGGAATGGAGTGTGTGCCTGTTAACTCCAAGGAGAGCCAACAGCTGGGAGAGACCCCGAGCAGGTTTGGTGCCACGAGAGCAGCTTCAAAAGACCTTGAGTGTTGGAGAAATGTCCAGGAGACCTGGTTCCTCTTTTGCAAGGAGGCAGTTTGCAAGGACAGGGGGGTTGCTGTGCTCTCTAGCAAAAAAAGGTTTCCTTGCTCTCTCAGCAGGATGTCGAGTGCCACCGTGTCCCTGAGGTCACCCTTTCTGCTGTTGGGAGAGCACGAGGCGGATGGAGAGGATCCCCAGGCATCTGCAGGAACAAGGGACTTGTATGACTCCAACTTGCCTACTGCAGCTGTAGGATGGACTTGCAAGATACCACTGGGAATGTGCCAGCACTCCTGCTGGAGTTTAATTATGCTGTATTTGAACACAATGAGTAAAACTACAGTCGGGTCTGTTCTAGAGTGTGTTACACTTGTCCTTCCCTCTGTTTTTTTTCTGTTTTGGAAAGCACGGTCTGGGGTTCCTGGGCACTTCTTATTAAATGATACTATGAAAATAATTTTGTACTGAAAGGGGAAAGGAGTTGTCTGTGAAAGTTCAGATGTCAATGATAAAACCCTTATGTGTTTTTAGTCAGTAAGCTCTTAAAATACCTTAGTGTGTAGGAATGCCTGGCTTCTAAAACTCACCAGCTGAGTCTTAGAGGCTCCTTTGAAGAGCTGATTTCAGGCAGCAGAATTGCCCCCCAGGAGGGACTCTGTGCCTGCTCTCCCGTGGCTCCAAGGGATCTCTGGCCCTTCACGCCGGCACCGAGATTTTCTCGGGAAGGGCCTCAGATCTCCGGACCAGTCTGGGACACAGGCAAGATCCCCCTGCAGTTTAGGACCAAATTGGCCCCCTGGAGGGACAGTGCTGTTGGTGCCCCCCGGGTTGGGGCACCCCGAGGACTCCAGCGCGCACCGAAAGGATTATTCGGGGAGATCCTCGGGGTGCCCGGCCCTGGGGAGCTCAAAGCAAGGTCCCTGCCATGGATTCAGGCATTGCTGAGAGTATCCCAGGGGTCCCTGTCCCTGCTAGACATGGAGCTCTCTAATGGGCTGTAATTGGGTGATAAAAGTGGTGCTCCAAGTGCCAAAGAAGTGTGGGATTGGGATTAAGAAATGAGCAGTGAGGGTCCAATTGGCTGTTTTCTCTGGAATGTGACTGTAAGAGCTGCAGGAGTGCCAGGTGTGTGTTCCAGTCCCCAGCATTTGGTTTGCACATGTCCTGCTCAGACACAGGTCCAACTTGCTCAGTCCTTAACCCAAGAGAGGGAGAATTATGGACTGGCAGTGTTAAGGTGATTGGTGTGACAGGGGTCAAACTGGGAAAACATTGGGGAATTCCTCAGTTGGTCTGTTTGCCAAACTCACCCAAACCTGTGCTAGGAAGAGATGGACTGGGGTCTCTGATCTCCTGGGCAGTTGTTTTGCATGATCTGGCAGCCTCTGGGATTAGACTGGCCTGGGCAGACAGGGAGCAGTTTGTCCTGTGGAGCTGGGCTGGGTTTGTTGAGGATGCCTTGGGAGGCAGGGCTGGAGAGGCTCCTCTGTTGGCTGTAGTGGTGGAAGGTTGTAGCAGCAGGGCTGGAGCCTTCGCCCTCCTGCTCCCCCCGTGAGCCCCGACGGGCCCGTGCCCTTGGCAATGGAGGGCCCCCATTGCTGAGTCAGCGGTTCCGGGGGCCAGGAGGGATGGGATCAGGATGCCGAGCTCCACCCAGGGCCAGGGCTGCCAGTGTAGTAACCCTGGAAAGAACTGAAAGCAGAGTGAGATGGAGGCAAAGCTCCAGCAGAAGGATGGGTGAGAAAAGACCCTGGTCCTCAGGTGGAGCTTTGAATTCATTGGAAAAATAGATCCTGTCAAATGGTTCAGGCCCTCGTGGGTGCTGGAGCAGAGGCCTCTTTAATTTATGGTCACCCTAAAAAGGTGCAAGGACAGCAAGTTTTGATTACAGGATGAGGTGGGAAACAAAGTGGTACAGAGAAAAGTTGAGCTTAAAACTGGTCCTGTGCCAGAGCAGCCTTGTGGAACAGGAGGGGGCTGTGGGTGAGAGATTTCTCCTTAAACACAGTTCTGTCTCTGGGGCACTCAGGATGTGATGCCTTGCTCATTTTCTTTTGTGTCTCCCCTACATCCGTATCCCATGTGTTGGATTGGGTTTGTTTAAACTGTTCCTGTTATTCCATGACTGGTGAGGAGTTGTTTCCTTGAGTGCCCTGCCTGTCAGCAAAACACCAGGTCTGTGCAGCACTTGAGAGGGGGCAGGTTTGGGGGCTGTGGTGTTCCAGCTCCCTTTGGCATCCCTTGCTGAGGGGTGGGAGCTGCCCAGAGCCAGCAGCATCCAGCTGGAGGATCCAGGAGGATGCAGCTCATGTTTTCTGAGAGGTAAGAGGTGGGGGTGCAGGAGCTGGCAGGGGTGTCTTCCAGGCAGAGGGAGGGAAGGAGCAGGGAGAACTGCAGCCAGTTGTGAGAGTCTGTTCTTTTCCTGTCAGCTTATGTGAAAACAAGCCCTGAGGAACAAGAACTTCATCCTTGAAGCGAGCATCTCCTATAAACTGAAATTAATTGGTACCTCACTATTGGTTGATGGCCCTCTGAGGGCATTTGAAGAAGGAAGTGAAGAGGAGGAGGATGAAGTAAGTCCCCAGACTCCTTTAGGAAAGACCCCCCGAGGTGCAGGCACAGGGACATTCCAGGGTACCCCCGTGTGTGCAAAGGGGCACCCCTGACATAACGGGGGAGGGACCTAAGGCCTCTGGCTGGGCTGTGCTGGCCACACCTGCCCAGGTAGATGTCACCCATGGATTGGATAAAGAGCAGATGGCTCGTGCTGGGAGTGGAACTGAGGTTTCACATGGAAGGCCCACGTTGCCTTTCGCGGGGACGCCCACGATCCTGTGAGCCTGCCCACACTCCCAGGGTGCAGCTTCTGCTCTGGGGAATTCCAGGCAGGCTGGGGGCAGTGAGACAGCCTTGTAAGCAACACCTGAGTGAGTGGAGGGTCATACTGAGGGCTTGTTTCCCTCCCCTTTCCCCTCTCTCAGGTTCTTGTTTTGTTGGCCACCTCTTGGTAATAAATATTGTTCTTGTTGAGCTTTCAATGGTGTGTGGTTTCAGTCTCAGCATCCTCCCTGCTACAGGGGGAGAGGCAGAAAATCCCCCTGCTGCTGGGGCTGAACTGTCTGCAGTGAGCAGGCAGGACTTGGCCCTGATGCCTGAGTGCTCTCCAGCCCCCCAGGATCGATCCCAACTGTCAGCCCCTGGCTCCATCCCTTGAGAAGATGGTGTTCCTGCAAGCCCAGCTGCTGTGCTGGTGGTCCTGTGGGCACCTCCTGCCCTGGCCTGCCATGACTGTGTTTGTGTTGCAGCTCAATAAAGTCCCTTTCAGTGGTGATTGTGTCATTTTGGTGTCAGTTCCTCTCCCCTCTTCCCCTGCCCCTGTGGCTGCATCACTGGCTTGTGCCTAACTGAACTCTTCCCCTGCAGCAGTTGTCTGCAGGGAATAAGTGCCAAGAGCTGCTCCTGTCTCCCTGTGTTCCCTGCAGTATGTGTTTGTACAAATGAGCTGATTACATAGGGATAGGTAGGGAGAATTTTGGGAGTAAAATCTGGGCCCTGTGTAGCAGAGAGAATGAATACCTTGGGGTGAAGTGAGGCAGTCAGTGGTGGGCAGGTAGGAAAAATTTCTGTGTGTAAAATTTGAGGTCATGTAGAACAGAGAGAATGTACATCCTGAGGTAAACTGGGGTAATCAGTTGTGGACATATGGGGAAAATTTTAGGGGTAAAACTTGAGGTAATGTCCAGGGGAGAGAATGAATACTTTGAGTTAACATCGTTCCAAAGCCCCAAAGTTTTATCTCCAGGGGAGAAAAAGAACCTCATGAGGTCAACTGAGGTAATCAGTGGTGGCCAGGTGGGGATATTTAGGGCAGAAACATTTGAGGTAATCTCCAGGGAAAATTTTGAGGGTCAAACTAGAGCAAATTTGCAGGGCAGAGAATGAATATTTGGAGGTCAAAAAGAAGTAATCAGTAGTGTGCAGGTAGGGTAAAAGTCTGAGGTAATCTTTGGTGGAGAGAATGAATACTTTGTTTTCAAAAAGAAGTAATCAGCAGTGGGCTGGAAGGGGAAATTCTGGGGGTAAAAAAGGAGGTTCATTCTCTCCAGGGCAGGGAATGAACACACTGAGGTAACCTGAGGTACTGAGTGGTGACAGACACAGAAAACTGTGGGTGTTAAACTTCAGGGAATGTGCTGGGAAGAGAAGGAATCTGTTTCCAGGCTCCATCCCACTGCAAAAAGGATTAGTTCTTGTTACATCTTAACACTCACATATCATTCCCCCTTTTTTCCTGACACTTGGCCATTAGGCCAGTGTCTCATTATTTAAAGGATAGTTTGACTCCTCAGTGACAACAACTGACAGCCCTGAATCCTAACACAGACTGAGACACAAACATGGATGGGAACTCTTAAGGATCCACTTTGTGCTGCTCACCAATCAAAAGGAGCTTTCTGAACTCAAGAAGAATAGACCCAACATTCTTTTTCTGCAACTTTAACTGCTATCAGTGTGATCAAAGAGACCTGGAAAGGCCCTTTCCACTTCACCTGCAGGGCTGGCAGTGCCACCACTGGACACGGCCCCAGTCGCTGGGCAGGAACGGAGGGGCTGGGGCGTCCAATCCATCGGCCCAGGCGGCACCAGGAGTTCCTGCAGTTCCTGAGGGGAGAGCCTCAAGCCAACAAAGGATTAGGAAGAATATTTTAAACTTCAATGTGTCTATCTCCTGGAATATGGGGACTTTGATAAGTCCTACTGGTGCAACAAGGACACACTCAAGGCTATCTATTAAAAGGATCTACCAGCACTCAAAAGCTATCACTGTCCTTCTGTCAGGGGGAACGCAGCAAACTCTCTTTGCCAGGAGCCTCCAGGAGCATTTCCAGCTTTTGGGGCTCCCTTTTAACCATTTTTCCCATAACTGGAGCTGGGACTATCACCTGCCCTACAGGGGGAACAGCCCACAAAGTTCACCATCAGGGATGCCATTAACTCAAAGTCCCTTCTCAGGGGGGTCACTGCACACCTTGGCCTTTGTTTGCCCTCCCCACCAAAGATGCTTCCAACAGTTCTGACACATCTGGCAGACCCAGAGCTCTCCTCAGGGAATGCTTCAGCTGCTTAAAGGCTGCCCTTGCACCATCTATTCAAAAAGTCGCCATAACAGTCTTACCACACATCCCGAGGGAGCAATGCAGAGTCCAGCCCGTCCCACCATTCCCAGCAAGGCAGTTCATGGGCTGTCTGGGGCTCAGGGAGGAGTCAGGGGGCTTCTCTTCTTCCTGCCCGCTTGCCCCATTTTCTCCTGCAAAAGCAAAGCTTTCTTGGCTTTCCTTGCTCAAGGAGATGCAGCAAAGGCCATCTTTTCAATCCAATACTGGAAACTGCTCCAGGTTGTCACTTACAGGGGTTCTCTCAGGTCCTGCACTAATCAATCATCTTGTCCACTGGTTTTCTTGGCAGGTTCTGGCATTCACGTCCTACAAGCAAACCAGGAGAAG
Source organism: Manacus vitellinus (assembly GCF_001715985.3). Classification (NCBI taxonomy): domain Eukaryota; kingdom Metazoa; phylum Chordata; class Aves; order Passeriformes; family Pipridae; genus Manacus; species Manacus vitellinus. The sequence goes on from NW_021938478.1 coordinate 6,281, forward strand.
CCAATTTAGCTGTTCCTGCAACCAATCCAAGCTGGCAACCAATCCAAGCTGGCATTCTGATTTTAAAGGATACTGGCTTGGCCTTACCAGGAGAGATTCCACATTAGGGGTAATACCTACAGGTTCTACCCTCTTCCACTCTCCTGGAAGTCCACTGGCCCACACAACAGGAACAAGTGCAGCTGCCACTTCAGTTGGGACCTTGTTGCTGACAGGAGTTATTCCCTGCACAAGAAGAGCTGCTGCTTGGACACATTTAGTTTCAGCAATTACAGTTTCAATATTGCCATTTCTCAATTTCATTTCTGCCTCAACTTTTCCAATCAATCTCTTCCTAGCACAGGTTTGGGTGAGTTGGGCAAATACAGAAACTGAGGAATTAGCCAATGTTTTTCCAGTTTAACCCCTGTCACACCAATCACCTTAACACTGCCAGTCCTTCATTCTCCCTCTATTGTGTTAAGGACTGAGGAAGTTGGACCTGTGTCTGACCACGACATGTGCAAACCAAATGCTGGGAACTGGAACACACACCTTGCACTCCTGCAGCTCTTACAATGATATTCAAGGGAAAACAGCCAATTGGACCCTCACTGCTCATTTCTTAATCCCAATCCCACACTTCTTTGGCACTTGGAGCACCACTTTTATCACCCAATTACAGTCCAGTAGAGAGCTCCATGTCTAGCAGGGACAGGGACCCCTGGGATACTCTCAGCAATGCCTGAATCCATGGCAGGGACCTTGCTTTGAGCTCCCCAGGGCCGGGCACCCCGAGGATCTCCCCGAATAATCCTTTCGGTGCGCGCTGGAGTCCTCGGGGTGCCCCAACCCGGGGGGCACCAACAGCACTGTCCCTCCAGGGGCCAATTTGGTCCTAAACTGCAGGGGGATCTTGCCTGTGTCCCAGACTGGTCCGGAGATCTGAGGCCCTTCCCGAGAAAATCTCGGTGCCGGCGTGAAGGGCCAGAGATCCCTTGGAGCCACGGGAGAGCAGGCACAGAGTCCCTCCTGGGGGGCAATTCTGCTGCCTGAAAACAGCTCTTCAAAGGAGTCTCTAAGACTCAGCTGGTGACTTTTAGAAGCCAGGCATTCCTGCACACTCTGAGATATTTTAAGAGCTTACTGAGCGAAAAAACACAAAGCTTTTCCAGGGACATCTGACCTCCCACAGACAGCTCCTTTCCCCTTTCAGTACAAA
>NW_021938479.1:0-3298 GCF_001715985.3 Manacus vitellinus
GGGACACAGCTCTGGCACCGCATTTCCTCTCATCCCTGGTCTCCTGCAAACACCCAGAGAAATCCAGTCCCTCAGACCCTGCATCCCTGGACACGAGGAGAACTGGAATTTGACCCAGATCCCAGCGCCCTGGCAAGTGTGTTCCCAGGAGCACACGCCTGTGGCTCCATCCAGCCCATCCATCCCTCCTTTCCTTCCTGGCAGTCCCAAACCCTCCCCCAGCTCCCCTGCATCTGTCCCATGGCCCAGCCCAGCTCCAGCCCTGGCAGAGCTGCAAACACCCCCCAGCTCGGCCCCCCGGGCTCCTGAACCCCCAAGCCAAGGCTCAGGCTCACCAACGGGGACCCACCTGCCCCTCTCAGCACAGCCCAACCCCACAGCTCGGGGACCCCATGTTCAGCTGGCCCTTCACTCCTTCCTCTCCACCCTTCCCAGCACGGCAAGGACCAGCCTGCAGTGGAAACAGAGCCAGTGCCCAGGGAGCAAATGCCAACACCAGGAGGAGAGAAAGGTGTCCCTCTGACTTACCCCACCCCACGGGCAGCACCAGGAGCCCCCAGCCCGGCCGGCGGGGCTGCAGCCTCTTGCCTTTGGCTGCTCCCAGCCCAGGGCACTTGGCAGAGCTGGGCTGGATCAGGGCTTTGGCCTGGCCTGGAAGAGAGGAGAACAAGGCAATTAAGGGCACTGGGCAAGTCAAAGGCTCCTGCCCTTCACCCTTCTCTCCTGATTGCTCACTAGAGTTTTAGCCATGAAAAATCCAGGGAGGACAACAAATAAAATGAGACCTTTTCCAGCATTTTCATTCCTATCTCTTTCAGGCATTAAAAGGAGGCTCACCTTTCTTACTGCATTCCTTGTCCCATTTGAACAGAACCCTTTTCATTCCAATCCCCCCTTGTGAGTCAGTCCATCCTCTGCCACTGGACTTTGGACAAAGGAAGAGACACCTGGGATGCTGGAGCCCAGGAAATGAGGGAGAGAGACCTGACAGGGAAAGGTTTCAAGGCACTCCAGAACTCAGAAATATGTTCATGCCTTGCCAGCCCACCCCAATTCTGTGCCACCCACCTGAGCTGGGCAGGTGAGGCCAAGGCTCCCCTTCCTCCTGCCAATCACTGTCCCAGCACATGGATCCCCGTGCTGGGCAGCACTTGGGAAAACTTGGGAAAGGCCAAAGGGAAATGGCACTGCCTGTCAGAAAACATGTCTGTGAACATCCCTTCTGCACCAATGTAATCCCATCCCTCTGCTCCAATAAACCCAGGGCAGGCAGGTCTCTCCAGCCCAGGGAGAGCAGGAAGGAGAACTGCAGGAACACAGGCAGGCACGGGCAGCTCTTGGCACTGATTCCCTGCAGACCTCTCTGCACTTGGGGCTCTTGGCACTTCAGTTCTAAGGAATGGGGGGGCAGCAGCCCAGGAATGCCCCTCAAAACCAGGGGCCTGGGCAGCTGGAGATTAGAGGAGGGGAGTTGTGAGGGGAGACACGGAGAGAGAACAGGAACGGGGGTTGTTTGGGAACAGGCTGTGTGTCCAGCAGGGAGGGGAACTGGAAACACGGGAGGTTGGAGGGAGGCAGGGGGTGAGCATTGGCCTGCCTTGGATGGATCCTTTTTCCCTTGGCTCAGGGGCCTCAGCTCCACCTCTCTGAGAGCAGCAGGGAACTGCTGCAGGGGAAGAGTTCAGTTAGGCACAAGCCAGTGATGCAGCCACGGGGGCAGGGGAAGAGGGGAGAGGAACTGACACCAAAATGACACAATCACCACTGAAAGGGACTTTATTGAGCTGCAACACAAACACCTTCACAGCAGGCCAGGCCAGGAGGTACCCACAGGACCACCAGCACAGCAGCTGGGCTTGCAGGAACACCATCTTCTCAAGGGATGGAGCCAGGGGCTGACAGTTGGGATCCATCCTGGGGGGCTGGAGAGTACTCAGGCATCAGGGCCAAGTCCTTCCCCCTCACTGCAGACAGTTCAGCCACAGCAGCAGTGGGATTTTCTGCCTCTCCCTCCACTATTATTTGGGACCCGACAGCTCAATGCTGTGGAATTTTAGCTCCATAAATGTTTTACACAGTTGAGCTTCCTGAGAACTGGGGCACTTGTCATTATTCCAGGGCTGCACTTCCAGGATCCTTTGGGCACGAGGAACCTCCCAGACTGCTCCAAACAGCCCACTTGCTCTTCTTGCCACAGCTGGACCAGCTCAGTGTCCCTGCAGAAAGAGAAGACAATGATCCTTTCTGAAACCAGAACCTCCCCCCCTTTGCTTTCCCATTCCAGGTTTGGTTCCCTACACAACTGAGGCCCTTCCAGGCCTTGCCAAGGGGCAGCCAAGGAATCCAACCCAGGAACCTGCCAGGGAGCAACATCTGTGCCACAGCAACATCATTCCAGGCCTCTCCCTGACAAAACTCTGCTTCTCCCAGCAGCTCCAGGGGCACCACAACTTACCCTGGAGGGACAAAGGCTCCTTTTGGGAGCACCACGAGTCATCTGATCTGTAGCACTGGAATTCCATCTCCTGGGCAAGATGGGAGAAGCAGGAAAGAAAACCAGGACCTTACAGGTCAATTGGGGGCACCTCTTCATCCAACAGCAGTTCCAAAAAAGGAGTTCACCAAAGACACAGGAAAAAAAGGAGCCACACTCCTTCTGCTGTGTTAAGGACTGAGGAAGTTGGACCTGTGTCTGACCAGGACATGTGCAAACCAAATGCTGGGAACTGGAACACACACCTTGCACTCCTGCAGCTCTCACCATTACAGTGCAGAGAAAACAGCCAATTGGACCATCACTGTTCATTTCTAAATCCCAATCCCACACTTCTTTGGCACTTGGAGCACCACTTTTATCACTCAATTACAGTCCATTAGAGAGCTCCATGTCTAGCAGGGACAGGGACCCCTGGGATACTCTCAGCAATGCCTGAATCCATGGCAGGGACCTTGCTTTGAGCTCCCCAGGGCCGGGCACCCCGAGGATCTCCCCAAATAATCCTTTCGGTGCGCGCTGGAGTCCTCGGGGTGCCCCAACCCGGGGGGCACCAACAGCACTGTCCCTCCAGGGGGGCCCAATTTGGTCCCAAAATGCAGGGGGATCTTGCCTGTGTCCCAGACTGGTCCGGGGATCTGAGGCCCTTCCCGAGAAAATCTCGGTGCCGGCGTGAAGGGCCAGAGATCCCTTGGAGCCACGGGAGAGCAGGCACAGAGTCCCTCCTGCAGGGCCAATTCTGCTGCCTGAACTCAGCTCTTCAAAGAAACTTCTAAGACTCAGTTGGTGAGGTTTAGAAGCCAG
>NW_021938480.1:0-2846 GCF_001715985.3 Manacus vitellinus
GACCCACCGGCAGGCTGGTGAAGCGCTGTCCCTCCCGCAGCACATGCAGGTACTGCCGCAAGTCCCGCAGGCGCCCGCGCAGGGACGAGCGATTCCGGGTGACCTCTCGCAGCTCCTGCGCCAGCTGCCTCGCTCGCTCCTGCAACGCAGCGCTTCCCGCGCCAGCGGCGCCGCGGGCTCTCGGGGCCCGCCCAGCACCGCACCTGCGCCCCGCAGCTCCTGCTGCAGGAAGGCTGGGGAACGGGGGGGAGAACATGGTCACAGTGGAGGGCTTAAGGGGGGGATACCCCTAAGAAGCCCCCCCAGTCAGCCCCGTGCCCCCCGCGGCACTCACTGAAGGTTTTCTCCATGTCCTCACAGCGCCGCACCTCGCCCACGAAGCGCCGCTGGAAGGGGCTCACTTTGGGGTTCAGCTGTGGGAGGGGGGACAATCAGGGCACGGCCCCACGGGATGGGGAGTCCAGCATCCCGGGGTGACAGGCAGTACAGGCACCTCAAAACACCATCCCAAATTCCCGGCACCTCAACCCAGCCTGATCAAGCTTTTCCTGCTCCCAGGCACCCCAAAACAACCCTCCTTTGCACCATAAGTACCACCATCAACCGCCCAAACAGCCTGCACACCAAACCCCCCAGATCAATTCCTGTCCAAAACACCCAAAACACCTATCCCAAACCCAGATCCATCAGACCCACCCGCCAGGAACACTCCCAAAGGCCCACACACGCCCCCCCCACACCCCTACTTACATCCTGAATCCAGCCGCCCCACCCGCCCCGGGCTTTCCCCCCCCCCAGCTCGCTGATGCATGCTGTAGGCAGAGGCGGACTGAGGAAGAGCTGGGCCAGGCAAACCTCCTCGCTGCGGAACAGGGACCCCATGGCCTCCCCAGACCCCCAGAGACCCCCAATCCGGCTCGGGGTGCGGAGGCGTCAGGGCACCCGCCCGGGGATGGGATGGAACGGTACAACAGGGAACGGGATGGGATGGGAATGGGGGACTGAGAGACAGGGGGGGTGAGGGTTGGGAAGGAGAACACCAGGGCAGGGGGGGTCACCCCAGGCGTCACCCCGGGGGTCCCGGAGGCGGCGGCGGCGGCACCGCGGTGTCGCTTTGCTGTGGCCGTGGGAAACCGACCCGCTCCGGTCACACGCGGCTCTTCCCAGCACCGGGCTGGCAAAATACTTTCCAGACCTCCTATTTCCCCACAGTCCCCGCCCCGCTCAGCTGCCTCTGGAGTCAGGGCCAGCGAACCCCGCCCGGACCGCCCGGCCCCGCTCCGGGGCACCACCCCCCTGCCTGCCCACCTGCGCGGAGCGGGCGGGATCCGCACTTCCTCTACCGCAGGAAGAGCCCGCCCGGGGAGCGGACCGACGGGCCCGGCCCCCGGCGCCCAACGGGAACCCCGCTCGGGACATTCCTACACCGCGGTGGGAAGGGCCCCTCGGAGACAGGACCGCCTTGCGACATCCCCGAGGAGGAATGGCAATGGGAAACAAGCCCCGCCCCCCCCCCCGGAGCCGGGAAACCCGCCACCGAGTACGACCAGGCACACATCCGGCAGTGCCACAAGGACTCCATATCCAGATCACCAGGCACGCTCACATTGGTATCACTGGGACCTCCATACCGAAACCACCAAGACTCCCACACTGGTACCACTGGAATCTCCATACCAATACTATCAGGATTCCCCAGGTGGGATCACTGAGACCCCCAGGACTCCCACACCAGTACCACCAGGACCCCCACACTGGTATCACTGGGACCTCCATACCAAAACCATCAGGACCACTCCTGTCAGGGAGGTTGGACCCCCACACTGGTACCACTGGGATCCCCGTGCTGGGATCACACTGAGACCCCCATGATGGGATCACTGGGACCCTCCTGCCAGGATGACCAGGACCCCCACACCAGTACCACCAGGATCCCCCTGCTGGGACCACCCAGACCCTCAGACTAGCACCACTAGGACCCACACAACAGTACCACCAGGCCCCCCCATACCTGGCAGCCCCTAGAAGCTGGAAATGAGTCTCCCAGCTCTCCCCCAGTTCCCTCCCAACGCTGCTGCTCCATCCCTGCCCACCCCTCATCCCATCCCACACCTTTCTGTGCAACCCACTCCCCCACCCCAGGGTTGGTGTCACCCCCAGGACCCTCGTCCTCCTCCTCAAAACACAACCACACACCCAGGGATCCCCCAGGGGCTCAGGGGGTCAAACCCCAGCACTGGAAAGGAAAAGACACGGAGCTGCGGGTCGGGAAGGGGCCGGTGCCCCCGGTGGCGGGTGAACCCCCAGACCCTTTATTTGGTGGTGGGTGGGTGCCGGGGGGGCCGTCACCGGTACAGGTAATCGGCCTGGATGTTGGCAGCGATCTCGGCCTCCCACTTGTCGCCGTTGTTGAGCAGCTTCTCCTTGTTGTAGAGCAGCTCCTCGTGCGTCTCCGTCGAAAACTCGAAGTTGGGACCCTGCCAGGGTGGGAGGAGGGGGGGTCACCCTGGGTCAGGGTGGTGGGGAAGAGGGTCCGTAGACACCCCAAAGCCCCGCTCACCTCCACGATGGCCATCTACACGGGACAGGCCTCCTGGCAGAAACCCGCAGTAAGATGCAACTTGGTCATGTCCGACCTGTCGTAGCGGGTGGTGGCGGCGGCTTGCCGCGGCGCGGGGCTCGCCTCGATGGTGATGGCCTGGCGCGGGGACAGCGTCAGCCCCGGAGCCCCTGGGCGGCGGGAGCAGGGGGAGGAAGGCTCACCTGTGCCGGGCACACGGCCTCGCAGAGCTTGCAGGCAATGCAGCGCTCCTCCCCGGACGGGTAGCGGCGCAGCGCGTGCTCCC
>NW_021938481.1:0-1920 GCF_001715985.3 Manacus vitellinus
CCTGCTGTGCCGTGCAGGATGGCCCAGAAGTACTACGAGTATGTCAACTACAAGGAGGAGCAGGAGAGGGTGCGGGCACCGCGGGACGCTTGCAACGCCTACATCATCATCTTCCAGACCATCTTCTACTCCTGCTTCCACGTGAGCGCCGGTGGGATGGGCGGGATGGGCAGGGGGGGCCGCACCGGCAGCACTGAGCCTGCCCCCCCTCTACATCTCGTAGTTGAGCTTCGTCTGCGCTCAGATGCCCATGGTCTTCTTCCTCAACAACTACCTGTACCAGCTCAACCACACGCTGTTCGCAGTGAAGCACTGCGGTGAGGCCACGGGGGCGTGAGGAGGCACCGGGAGCCTCTATCCCCCCCCCTGCTGGGGTTAACCATGGCATGTGCCCCCCCGGCAGGGACACTGAGCCACGGCACGCTGCCCGGCTTCAACAAGACAGTGCTGCAGAGCCTGCCCCGCAGCGTCAACCTCATTGTCGTGGAGAGCGCGTTGATGGCTGCCGCCTTCCTCGCCATGCTGGTGGTGAGCGCCGGGCAGGAGGGCACGGCGCCGGGCTGGGCAAGGGCAGCGCCTCACCTTCGGCACTCCGCAGGTGCTGGTGCTGTGCGGCGCCGCGTACCGGCCCATGGAGGAGATCGACATGCGCAGCATCGGCTGGGGGAACATCTTCCAGCTGCCCTTCAAGCACATGCGGGACTATCGCCTGCAGCACCTCCTGCCGCTGTTCATCTACAGCGGCTTCGAGGTGCTCTTTGTCTGCACCGGATTCTCCCTGGTAGGACCTGGGATGGGGTGTGGGGGGGTGAGGGAGCGGGGCCGCGCGACACTGAGCCCGCCCTCGCTGCAGAACTACGGCGTGTGCACCCTGGGGCTGGAGAAGCTGGCGTATCTCCTCATGGCCTACGGCTTCTCTGCCTCGGCGTGCTCCAGCCTGGCCCTGAGCATGCTGCGCCTGCGCCGGCAAATCCCGCTCCTGGCTGGGGCCGTCATCCACGCCGCACTACTGGTGCTGCTCTTCTGCTGGGCGCCGGAGCCCCGGCAGCAGGCACAGGCACCGCTGCTCTACATCGTCGCCGCGCTCTGGGGCACGGGCAGCACCCTCAACAAGACCGGAATCAGCAGTGAGTGGTGGGGGAAAAAAAACGGAACAGCCTTGGTGGTCCCCACAATGTCTCCAATATCCCCGAAGCATCACCGGTGGTGGTCCCAAAAGCAGCCTTGGCGGTGCCCAAAATGCCTTGGCTGCCCCCAGCTTCTCCACGTGTCCTCTCCCCACTCACCCTGGCACTGTGGGACACACCCCCTGTGGCTGTCCCGTTGTCCCCCATGCCAAGGGGACCACGGCAGGGGAAGGGGGCGCTGATTCTGGTCTCTGCCGCAGTCCTCCTGGGAATGCTGTACAAGAACAAGGAGCGCCAAGACTTCATCTTCACCATCTACCACTGGTGGCAGGCCCTGGCCATCTTCGCCGTCTACCTCTCGTCCGGGCTGCCCATGAAGGTGAGCCCCAGGTGCGCCCCAGCCCAGCCCTGGGACGTTCCAAGCTCTCCGGATCCCAAACCTCGCTATGCCGCAGGCCAAGCTGTCCATGCTGCTGCTGACGCTGGTGGTGGCGGTGGGGACGTACCTGTGGATGGAGCGGAAGCTGGCGCGGCGCGTGGAATACCGGCTGCCCCGCCTGCCGCGCCCACGCCACAAGCCCTGCGGGTACCGCTACCTGGAGGAGGACAACTCGGACGAGACCGGCTCCGAGGACGGCGGGGACCAGCAGGACGGCAGGGAGAGCCCGGCAGGGGCTGCCCGCGGGGACGAGCAGCCCAGAGAGGATGGGGAGCAGCTGGGATAGGGACAGCCCGGCCCCGCCCTGCCCTCAGCGCCGAGCGGGGCCATCGCCCTCCCTGGGGATGCCCAAAC
>NW_021938482.1:0-1526 GCF_001715985.3 Manacus vitellinus
GGTACCGGCACCGGCAGCGCGCGGCGGCGGGAGCGGGGAAACGGGGAACCGGGAGCGTCGGGAAAGCGGGAGCACCGGGGAAACGGGGAACCGGGAGCATCGGGGAGCCGGGAGCAGTGGGAAGGCTCAGCACCGGGGAAATGGGAGCAGTGGGAGCCGCAGTAGCGGGGGAAAGGGAAACCGGGGAACTGAGGAACCGGGGAGCCGTGGCACCGGGAAACAGGGAGCACCGAGAAACTGGGGAACCGCAGCTCTGGGGAAACAGGGAGCCGTGGGCACCGGGAAACCGCGAGTACCGGGAGGCTGCAGCACCGGGGAAACGGAAAACCGGGCAACTGGGGAGCGGGAAAACCGTGGGAACCGGGGGGTATTAGGGAGCCACAGCACCTGGGAACCGGGAAACCAGGGAGGGGCAAAACCGTGGGCACCGGGAAAGGGGGGAGTACAGAGGAGCTGAGAAGCCACAGGATCGGGGAAACGGGAAACCAGGGCACCCGAGAGTCGTGGGCACCGGGGAACCGGGGAGTGGCGGGCACGGGCGAAGCGGGGGCATCGGGAAACTGTGAGCAACGGGGATACGGTTAACCGTGGGCACTGGGGAGCTGCAACACCGCGGAAACGGGGAACCGGAGGGTGGGAAAACTGTGGGAACCGGGAGCATCGGGAGTCGCAGTACCCGGGAACTGGGAAACCGGGGGCACTGGAGAGCCGCGGCTTTGGGGAACCGGGAGCATCAGGGAACCAGGAAATCATGGGCACGGGGGAACCGGGAACACTGGGCATCTCTGGCACGGGGGAATCGGGAGCAGCATGCAGCCGGGAACCGGGAGCAGTGGGCAGCCACAGCACCGGGAAGCCGCAGCACTGGGGAACCGGGAGCATCGGGATCACCCACCTGGCACCTCCTGCCAGGCCTGGCACCGGGTGTGGGCACCAGCACCGGGCCACGGCGGGGCTTGGGGTGGGCCAGGAGGGAACCGGAGCGCCCCCGGTGACAGCAGCTCCAGCGGTGGGGAACACCGGGACACCCCCGTCCCCTCTCCCGTCCCCGTCCCAGGTGTCGACTTCAAGATGAAGACGATCGAGGTGGACGGGATCAAGGTGCGGATACAGATCTGGTGAGTGGCGGCACTGGATCCCGGGGGGCATTCTGGGGGGTCTGAGTCCCGCTCCCCCAGCCGGAGTGGGGGCTGAGCCCTGCCCAACTCGTGCCGCGGGTGGTGGCACTGACCCCCTGTCCCCGGGCAGGGACACGGCCGGCCAGGAGCGGTACCAGACCATCACCAAGCAGTACTACCGGCGGGCACAGGTACGGGGGGTTCCCATCCTGGCGTGCAGGAGAGGGGAAACTGAGGCACGGATTTGGGGTGTCAGTGGCCGGCCCCCCCTCCCGCAGGGCATCTTCCTGGTGTATGACATCAGCAGCGAGCGCTCCTACCAGCACATCGTGAAGTGGGCCAGCGACGTGGATGAGGTAGGGGTGCATGGGAGGGAGGTGGGGGTCCCCTCGCCGTGGTGGGGGGGGA
>NW_021938483.1:0-5453 GCF_001715985.3 Manacus vitellinus
GCTTTCAGGAAGGACGGGGCGGGCGAGTGGCGGTGACTTTCTGGGGACACCCCGGGGACACCCCGGGGACAGTGTGGGGACACCCTGGGGACACGTCCCCTGGGGTGCCAACCCCTGGAGGGTTCCCCACTCCAGTCCTGGGTGCTCCCAGCTCTGTTGAGACACGGTGGGCAAGCTGAGTCCGGAGGGTCTTGGTGGAACACACCGCCCAATCCACTTTTTGTCCCCCAGTTTTTAGCAACTGGGCAAACTGGAGTTAGTGGAAAGGATATTTGGGGTGCTGTGCCCTTGACCACCCTCCATCCCAATGCCAGAAGGATGCTCATGAGTGGGCATTGGGCTGAGGGAACTCTTACCCTCACCCCGACAACCTGGGGGTCCCCCAGGGCTGATTTCCCAGCTTTTTCCTTTGTAAATTTCCAGCTCCCAGAATCAGGAGATTGGGGTGCCTTTGGAAGAGGGTGGCAAGCCCAGGAGACTCAGAAAGCCCCGTTGGGCGCCAGCACAACCCCCCGCAGAGTATTTTACATCTATCGTGTGGTTTTGCGGCACCGGCGGGCGATTTTGGGGTGCAGGGGGGCAGCTCCTAAGAAGGGAGCGGGGCTCGGCTGGCGCCGTGCGCAGGGGAGGCCTATTTATAGCCAAAAATGTCTGTGGAGTGTCAGCACGTGTGCGTGTCTCCGGCTTGGGTGACATGGGACAGTCCTGGCACGGCCAGCGTGTGTGGCCCTGGGGAAGCCCAAATTCTCCGGGGCGGGTGAGAGCGTGGCTGGGGAGCCCTGGCCGGAGCGGGGCAGCGCGGCGTGGAGAAGCGTGCCGTGCCAATGCCCAAGCGCCCCGTGCTGTGCGCGCGGTTTGTCCGTCTCGCCGAGCGGTGAACGCATCTGCTCCGGATCTGGCCTCTGCGCCTTGGCAGGTCAGGAGCTTTTGGGGGCTGGGGATGCCCCCGCGGATCCTGTCCCTTCGCCAAGGAGCAGCGTGGCTGCCCGTGTGGCATGGTGGAGCCCCCCCCCCCCCCCCGCCAAAATATCCCGGTGTTTTGGTGAAGCGGAGCGATGGAGATGTGCCTGGCTGCGGGTGGCGGTAATGGGGCAGCATTTTGGGGCGTTTTGGGGGATCCTGATGAGTTCTTGTGCCCTGGGAACGGGTTTTCCAGCAGCACGCTGCGGTGGCAAGGGATGAGCCAGGGAATGGGTTTGAGGGTGCCATGGGTGCCAGGCGCCGACCGCTGCCCTGGCTGCCCTCGGGGTGTGGGGGGACGTCACCTGTGCCCGGTGGGGGGACCGTGGCGACGGCACAGTGCCAGCCCCTCGCCGGGAAGTGCTGATTCACCGTGCCGAGTCGCTGGCCGGGGAAGGCGACGCTGCCCGGGCCGCGGCTGCAGGATGCTGGCGGTGAGGCCGGCACGCCGGCACTCCCAGCTTCCCGCACGCTGAGCAGGAGGAATGACAATTCCCAAGTGGCGGGTGCCGGTGGCGGCGTGGCTGTGCCAGGGAGGGATGCTCAGAAGGCGCCGGTGCGGCGGAGGGAGATTTAAAGGGTGGGTGAGCACCCGCGCTCAGAACGCTCCCGTGGGCCTGCTGTGGCTCCCTTCAGCGTCATCTCCTCCTCCTCCTCCTCCTCTCTCTCCTCCTTGGATGCTCGCGGCCGTGGCTCTGCTGTCACGTTGTTGGGGACACAGTCAGAACTGAGGTGCCCTGCAGACACCCGCCACAGCTCAGCACACCCATCCCACTGGCAGTCCCCAAAGTTCTGGGGGGAAAGTCCCCAAATTTGGGCTCCCACAGGGCTTTCCTGCCAGGGGGAGCCAGGTGCTCCGGCAGTGGCCCAGAGCCACGGCATGGGGGGCTGCGGGCCCGGCTCCGATGCCCTCCTACCCGTTCCTGCATGTGCTCGTGTGCCTCCCGTGTGTGTCCCATGGCCTGGCTCATGTGTGCACGCTCTGGCATGTTCCTGCGTGTCCTTGGTCATATGTGCACACTCTTGCACGCTCTGGCATGTTCTTACATGTCCTTGCTCTCACGTGGATGCTCTGACATGCTCTGGCACTCTTCCACATGTCTTTGCTGACATGTACATGCTCTGGTGTGCTCCTGCCTGCCTTTACCCGTATGTGCATACTCTGGCACACTCTGGTATGTTCCTGCATGGCCTTGCTCACACATGCACACTCTTGTACACCCTGGTATGTTTTTACACATCCTGCCTCACGTGTGCACACTCTGCCATGCTTCTATATGTCCTTGCTCACTCTTGCGCGCTCTGGCACGTTCCCGCTCATGCTCGCTCCCGTGGACACACTCTGTCACACTTCTACACGCCCTTCCTCACACATGCATGCTCTGGTGTGCTCCTGCATGCCCTTGCTGCCGTGTCCACGCTCCGGCATGCTCCTCCATGTGCTTGCACACTCCCGGTGCCACCAGCCCCGAGCCAAGCCCTGCCTGCACTGCCCCGATTAGGGTGCGGAGTTGGGGTGCGGTCCAGCCAGGCCACCCCGATAACACCACCCAGGGGGACCTGAGGGGATGCAGGGGGTGCCCCGAGGGGTTCCAGGGGGGGTCTGGGTGGTCATGTGGTGTCACAGCTCACAGGCACACCAGTGGTTTTGGGGCACACAGGGTTCCCCCCAGCACCCCCAGCTGAGGGCTCCATGCAGCTCCGGGTTGCCAGGGGTGGTCCTGGATGTGTTACTGGCTGTGGGGAGCCAGAGCCCATCTCCTCACACCCCTCCGGGGCCCCAGCAGCCACCGACAGCTGCTCGGAGGCATTTTTAGATACCAGCCATGTCCTATCTGTGTCTCAAATGTCCCCGGGGGTGGGTGGCCACCCCCGCTGGCAGCTGTCACCCACTTTCTGCCACCAGTGTCGGCGAAGCCCCTCTGTTGTGCAGGGGTTGGGGTGGGGGTGAGCAGCACCCGCTTCCCTAGGGGCAAGCAAGATGGGGACAAATCACACTGGCATGACTTGGATCGGGGTGCTAGCGGGGCAGGAGGGACCTGGGTGGGGACACAGCACCGTAAACAGCCATCAGCACGGTTCAGCACAGCTCAGCACGGGGGGTCCTGGAGCACGCAGCACCCAGGTGCCCCCCCAACACCTGGGTGGGGTGAGGCTAAATCCCTCTGAGCAGCTTATCCAGCCGCTCTGAGCCGCAAATCCCCACGTGCCAGAAGGGCCGCGAGGCCGCCGCAGGCCACGCTGATAGTGCTCAACGTCCCGCTGACCCAGTGGGCCTCTCGGCCGGTAAGCCGACGGCCATCGGGGCCGGGGGGACCCGGGACCATGACCTCGGCCAACGACTACGAGCAGCTGGAGCTGCAGCAGCAGTACAGCCGCATCAACGTCCGCTGGGACGCGTCCGACGATGAGCTGGACAACGACAACAGCTCGGCGCGGCTCTTTGAGCGCTCCCGCATCAAAGCCCTGGCAGGTGGGTGCCGGGTCCCCTTGGTGCCCCTGGGTTGTCCCTGCTGTCGGTGACCCCGTGCCCGCTGTCCTTGCAGATGAGCGGGAGGCCGTGCAGAAGAAAACCTTCACCAAGTGGGTGAACTCGCACCTGGCTCGTGTCACCTGCCGCATCTCGGACCTCTACATGGACCTCCGGGACGGGCGCGTGCTCATCAAGCTGCTGGAGGTGCTGTCAGGAGAGCTTCTGGTAGGAATCCCATCCGGCTGGAGACCCTGGGACCCATGCCATGCCATGCCATGCCATGTCATGCCAGCTGTTCCACCAGGGCGTTGACCTTGGCGTTGGCCAGGCATTGGGGTGGCAGCGTGGGCATGGGGGTGTCCCGCACGGGGTTTGGGGTACCCGGTGTGGAGGGGAGGGTGCTGAACCCTGTTGTGCCCCAGCCCAAGCCCACCAAGGGCCGGATGCGGATCCACTGCCTGGAGAATGTGGACAAGGCGCTGCAGTTCCTGAAGGAGCAGCGGGTGCACCTGGAGAACATGGGCTCCCACGACATTGTGGATGGCAACCACCGCCTCGTCCTTGGCCTCATCTGGACCATCATCCTCCGCTTCCAGGTGGGAACAGGTGGCTTGGGGCACCCCTCAGCTCCTCACCTCATTCCCAAGCAGGAGCCATCCTCCGTGGAGCTCCTGTTCCAACCCCAGGATGTCCTTCTGTCCCCCAGATCCAGGACATCATTGTGGAGACGCAGGAGGGCCGGGAGACACGCTCTGCCAGGGATGCACTGCTGCTCTGGTGCCAGATGAAGACGGCAGGGTAGGTGCCCCACACCTCTGCTCCGGGGTCCAGCAGTGTCAAGAGGGTGACAGTGACACCCTGTCCCCATCCCTTGGTGCTTCTCTGCGAAAAGTCCCCCCCCCCCAGGTACCGGCGGCCCTACGTTTGAATGTACCAAATCTTCATCAAGTCTTGGAAGGACGGGCCTGGCTTCAATGCTCCTCATCACAGGCACAGGTATGGTGCATGGCGGCAGGCACCAGGTTTGTGGTGGCACCTGGAGTGGTGATGTCCTCGGCGTGTATACGCTGTCATCCATGCCCATCCATCCGCCAGGCCTGAGCTGGTTGACTCCATAAACTGAAACCAAGATCCAACGCCCGAGGCACATACCTGGAGCACTCGTTCAGCGTGGCAGAAGCGGGCACCTGGCATTCACACACTGCTCCTTGACCCCGAAGGATGAGTCTGTGCTGCCCATCTCCTGCTCAAAGTCCTCTGCTGGGACATTGCCAGGCTCCGTCGAGTGCAGAGAGGTTCCCAGCCCACGGAAAGGAAGGAGGGTCTGGGTGGGCACCGGGGAGGCCTCACGAGGCTGTGGTGGCCTGTGGAGTGGGTGGATGTTGGGTCAGGAGTGACGCCTCTTGTTTGTGCCGGGCAGATGTATTCACGGAGAACCCTGACGAGAAGTCCATCATCACCTACGTGGTGGCCTTCTACCACTACTTCTCCAAAATGAAGGTGCTGGAGGTGGAGGGAAGGCGCCTGGGCAAGGTAAGGGACAGTGTTGAGGTGGTCGGGGGGGTTCTGGTGGGGTGTCGGCCCCCCGCGCTCACCGCTGGTGCCGCTGCAGGTCATCGAGCACGCCAAGGAGACGGAGCGGATGATCGAGGGCTACGGGGGGCTGGCATCTGACCTGCTCACCTGGATCGAGCAGACCATCGCCTCCCTCAACAGCCGCAGCTTCGCCAACTCGCTGGCCGGGGTGCAGCACCAGCTGCAAGCCTTCAGCACCTACCGTACCGTGGAGAAGCCCCCCAAGTAAGAGTCCCCCACCCTCCCCATGCCTGCCTGGCAGTGCGGGGCACCCAAGGGTGGCCACTGAGCTCTCTCCGGGGCAGGTTTCAGGAGAAGGGTAACCTGGAGGTGCTGCTCTTCACCATCCAGTCACGGATGAGAGCCAACAACCAGCGCGTCTACACCCCGCACGAGGGGCGCCTGGTCTCCGACATCAACCGGGTATGGGGTCCATCTCCTGGGG
>NW_021938484.1:0-14710 GCF_001715985.3 Manacus vitellinus
CTGTGGTGGTTTGAAAAACCTTTTCTCTGAGGCAGTAATGGTTTGCCCCACTGATAATACTGGACCAATCAATAGTCCACGTGCGCCCTACGGGAATTACACACCCACAGAAACGGAAGAGAAGGTGGTGAAGGCAGTGTAGAAGGAGGGTAGCCATGATCTGAGCCACGAGGAAGCAGGGGGCCAGTGAGCCCCTCTGGGGGCCAGTGAGCCCCTCTGGGGGCCAAGGGCCCAGCCCCCAGCTGAGGTCACGGGAGACCCGGTATAGTGTCAGTGCTGGGCCGGGTCCTGTAATCAAGGGCTGGAAAAGTTTCCTCACTGTCAGCAGCAGCAGAAGACACTGAAAGTGGCAGCAGAGCAGTCCTGAACAGAGACAACAGTGGCTGAAAGCCAAAAGGCAGCCAGGAGCAACGAGATAACGTGAAGCCGGCTGAGAGACGCAGAGATGTTCCTGCAGGAGGGAGAGCTGGCAACAAACCAGAGGAAGACTCAACAGAGCTGGTTTGGGGTAAGACTGTATTACTTTCCCAAACCCCAGAGACATCTTGAAGAGGAGGGGTGGACTTCCAAACCCTCAGGGAGTCCCGAAATGCAGCAGCAGCTGGAGAGAGGGAGAAAGGAGCTGAAAACCCAGAGTTGTCCTGAGAGCTGAGCCAGGACGGAATGCAGAGGAGGTGGCCGTGCCCTCTGCTGCTGCTGCTGCTGCTTCTATTCTGCTACTGAGCTGAGACAGGGCAGAAGAGCTTTGGTAAGACTGAACTGAAAGCTGCCTTCAATGTTCTAACCCAACAGGTGTGAAGATCTACAAGGAAATTCCCCGAAGGCTCGGGCTCAGGGTTGAAATTTCCACAAAGTAAGAACAAGAATCCTAACTGCTATATTTAAATCTGCTGCCCTTGGGAAAAATGGAGGGCACTAAGCAGTGCCACAAAAACCTGAAATGAAGGAACTGTGGCCTGAGAAGTGATAAAAAGACTCTTTTCTTCTTGGACTTTTATTGAAGAAGAGGAGAAATTTAATTTAATGTCAATATATATGTGGGTGTAAATAAACCTTTGTGAATATTTTCCCCTTCCCCCAATAATGAATGGTTGTGTTTTGTCTGAAAACTCTCCACATGGGGTGAAAAAGATACCAAGTCCATACCATCACTAAACCCTCTCACAGGGGCAAACTGTGGGAGGGGGGCTTGAACTTAAAAATTAGATTTTGGGAGTTTCAAACCGCCACAACCTCACACCAAGGGACCCACAGTAAGAGAAGCCCTTCGAGTTCCCCGACTGCGGGAAGAGCTTTGGCTGCTGCTCCAACTCCATCAGCCATCGGAGGACCCCCATTGGATGATCCACAGGGACCCACGTTGGGCACAGACCTGGTGACCCACGGTCCAGGTGGTCCATGCTGGGCAGTGTATTGGGGTTTAGATGGCCATGTTTTGGTTTCTGGGGGCTCCAGGGGTGGGTTCTGTGAGCAGCTGCCAGAAGCTTCCCTGTGTCCAGCCCCTGTCCCGACCCCCCTGACAGTGAGGGTGACTCAGGGTCTTGTGAACTGATCCCTTGGGGCAGATTAGAGCTAGTTTATCTATATCTATGTCTATATTTATATCTATCTATATATGTAGGGTTTAATTTAGAACAATTCTGTCTCCATGTAAAGTAGGTTTGGGGCAGTTTTGGCTCCTGTCTATAGTGATATAAAAACACAAAAATAGCACTTCCCCTCTCTGGCTCCAAGCCCAGCCTGTCCCCTCCAGGGGTGGGTGTTCCCCCCTCTGCCCCGGGCGGTTCCATTGCCCTTGGGCAGCAAAGCCCCCACTGCTTCTGCAACTGGAGAGTGTTGGAGCCATGGACCATTAACATTCCAGTCTCTCCCAGCTCTGCATCCCAAAAGTCAAGAGGGTTCAACCTGTCACCTCAAAGTGGATCAATCCCACTGAAAATGGCTCAATCCCACCCCAAAATTCCTGTGTTTCTTATTTCCCCTATGTAATTCTGGGGCTGCCGGTGCCACCCCTCAGCTCTCTTCAGGCTGAGGCTTGGCCTTGCACTTTTGCCTTTGCTGGATTTCTTCATCAAATATTTTTCTCTCCCTGAAAACAAAAATATGGAAGGTTTTCGATAATCTGGACATTTTTAGACCATCTGGACAAATTGCAGTTTGCAGTGTCGGAACAGCTCAGCCAGAACGTTTTCCATGTTTAATCATTTGTTCCCATCCCTCCCAGGAGGGAGGACACTGAACTCTTCCACAGAAACAGAAAACTAGCAACAAAAATTCAGAGACTACTGAAAATGAAAAATACCTTTTGCTCACAGGTGGCCCTTCCATGTCCTTCTCTTCTGCCTTCCTGCAATCCACGTTATCCACAACAGCAGTTGCCTAGATGATGGACCAAAAAAGCTTTTTAATTAATTTATAATCATTCCAGAAAACTGAATGACCAAACAGGCTAGAGAGCCAGGGGCAGTTCCCCAGAGAGAAGCCTCAGAGACAGCCTTGGGCACTCTGTGAGAGTGAGAGAAGAACCTGCAAACTTCAGCAGGAGGACACCTGTGGTGAACAACTGTGACCAAAGTTAAAAATGAGAAGGAAGAGACTGTTCTAGTTAACCTCACTTATGAAATCTGAATTAATTTCTAATTAAGAATGACAGTTTGTTGTTAGAAAAATTTGAATAGTGTGGATGAGTTAGAAAAAGTGTGTAACACTGTGTTAAATAGGTCCATGCGTTCCTCCTTCCCTGTAGCTTAAAAATTCCTGCGGTAGGTGGGATAAAAATGCTTTAATATAAACATTGCATGGCTTTTCTGCCATTTCAGGGTAGATGAGGAGGACGGAAGAATAAAACTTCTCTTTTTAGTGACACAGTCAGATTGTCTTAATTAACAGCCAACAAGAGTAAAAGAGTTTAAAACTGTGTCAAAGCAGATTTTAGGCATTGGCAGTTCTCCACAATTCCTTTAGTTCCATGAGGCTCTGCAGTGTCACAATGGCCTCTTAATACCATGAGGTTCCACAGTGTCCCAGGATTCATTTTTTCCATGAGGCCGTGGACTTTTACTCTGGAGCCCTGATTCCCTGCAGCCATGCTGTGTCACAATGGCACCTTGGTTCCATGAGATCCTACAGTGCCTCAGGGTTCCTCCTGGAGCATGAGACCCCGCTGTGCCACAGGTGCTCCTTGATTCCATGATATTCCACAGGGTTCCTCTGATTCCATGAGGCCCCACATGTCACAATGGCCCCTTGATTCCATGAGGTCCCACAGTGTCACAATGATCTCTTTGGCTCCAGAATGCTCTGCAGGGTCAGAATGGCCCCTTGATTCCAGGAAGTTCCACACCTTCAAAAAGGTTCCTTGATTCCATGAGGTTCCACAGTGTCCCAAGGGTCCCTTTAGCTCCGTGGGGCTCTTTGACATCCCGTGACCTCCCGGCTCTTTAGGAGCCCTGAGAACTTCAACAGGGGGAAGTGCCGGATTCTGCCCTGGGATGGGGCAACCCCGCAGGGACGGACAGACTGGGAAGGAGAGGCTGGAAAGCAGGGCCGGGAAAGGGCCCTGGGGGTGCTGGTGGGTGGCCAGTTGGCCCTGAGTCAGCAGTGCCCTGGCAGCCAGGAGGGCCAAGCCTGTCCTGGGGGCATCAGGCCCAGCATGGCCGGCCGGGCCAGGGAGGGGATTGTCCCGCTCTGCTCTGCCCTGGGGGGGCCTCACCTGCACCATTGGGGCAGTTTGGGGGGACACAATGGAAGGGAGAGATTGAGCCATTGGAGAGTGTCCAAAGGAGGGCAAGGAAGATGGGGAAGGGCTTTGGGGGGAAGGTGTGTGAGGACACTGAGGGCACTTGGTGTGTTCAGCTGGAGAAGAGGAGACTGAGGGGAGACCTCAGTGCAGTTCCAACTTCCTGGGGAGGGGCAGAGGAGGGGCAGGCCCTGAACTCTGCTCTGTGGGGACCAGGGACAGGACTGAGGGAATGGCCTGGAGTTGTGTCAGGGCAGGGTTAGGTTGGATCTTAGAAAGAGGTTGTTCCTCCAGAGGGTGATTGGGCACTGAACAGGCTCCCCAGGGCAGTGGGCACAGCACCAAGGCTGACAGAGCTCAAGAAGTGTTTGGATGATCCTCTCAGGCTCCTGGTGTGACTCTTGGCGATCGATGGGCCTGTGCAGGTCCAAGGGTTGGACTGGATGATCCTTGTGGGTCCCTTCCAACTCAGCCTATTCTGTGATTCTGTGATTATCAACCCTGTGTTCAGTACAAACCAAAACACAGCCCTGCACCAGCCACGGGGAAGAAATTTAACTGTACTCCCATTGAAACCAGCACACCCTTTAGGAGCTCTCCCAGAAACATCCCACAGTCCATTTGCCACCTGGAACCAGTGACTCTGAGTTCCTGCTTCCCCAGCCCCAGGGATGGTCTCCTTGTCTGCTCATTCCCTCCACACTCTCTTTTCAGTGACGGCCTCACTGGGGCTTGCTGACATCCTCAGCAACTTGGAGGTTTCCTGATAAATTTTACTTCTCTAGAGGTTTGTTCAGTCTTCAGATCCTCAGTTCAGGATTTCAGTGCCAAAGGGCTCATTGACACTCAAAACATCTTAAGGAGACAAACTCTGGGAATAATTTACTTTTAAGTCTTCCACTCTTTTGAGGTTTATTAGACAGATTTCACAGCCACATTCCACAGTCCATTTTCCACCCATAACCAGTGACTCTGAGTTCCTGCATACCCAGCCCCCAGGGATGGTTTCCTTGTCTGCTCATTTCTGCACAGTCTCTTTTTAGTGATGGTATCTTAACAAGACAAGCCCCTGGGAGTAATTTACTTGTAAGTCTTCAATTCTTTTGTGGTTAATCAGACAGATCTCAGAATTGTATTCCAAGTGAATATTTTGTATTAAAGAAACAATGAGAAAATATTTCCTTTTTTGTCCCCTGTGTACTTTTTTCCTGTCCATATTTTCCCTTTGCACACAGTGAGTCACACAATGAAGTCAAAAGATCTCTCAATCCACAGAGGGAGGAAGAGAGAAAATGAATAAAATGCTCTATTGTGCAAAGCTTAAGGCAGGACTAATCTGAACTGTCCTCCCTAACATATTCCTCATATGGACCACAGGGATTTTATCCCCTTTAATGGTACACAGAGGTTCTTTTTGGGCAGGCCCAGTTCAAGTGGTGGAGTTAACTAACTAGGTTTGTGTGATACCTTAAAGCTTTCTGGATATTTTTTTTTTAGCTTTTTGTATATTTTAAAAGTAGTTGTGTAGTAACTGTAGATGTTAATGTAGCTGTATTATAAGCCACCCTTTAGCATAGTAGTTTACACAGACCCAACCCTATGACCCCATTTGATATTAAATTTTCTAAATTCCTTTAGCATGTTTAGACTTCTTTGCAAGGTAGAATTGTAGAAAAACACCTCTACTGAACAACATCACACCCTAGGCCTGGACAACAAGATCCCACAAGAGACAAAGCCCAGAACTTTGGAGGCGCTCCAAGGACTGTACGTGCTGTGAAGAAGATAAAGAGGAGGAAGAAGGGGTCCCAAAGACCCCAAATCCAATTCCCCAAGGGGCGTGTCGGGGGCAGAACTGGGCAGAACCAGGGGGTGGAGAGTTCTGGCATTGGATGGACCATCTTCTAAAACTGTAGAACCATTGCCTGGGAGGGCGCGTCGTGTGTGTTCCCCTGGGCCTGTGGGCCTGATTAAAGGACCTGCTCTTTTGAGCTGATCTTAGACACTGAATTGGCCTGGAGTTTTATCTCTTGAGCTTACAGGATTAACTAACTAGGTGGCTTTTGCTAAATGCACATCCCAAGGTTTGAAGGTCCCACTGCCCATTGCTTTCAAGGTGGTTTTGAACAGTCCACTCTACCATTCAACTTTCCCAGAGGCTGGTGCCTGACAGGGAATATGATCCATCCACTCCATGCCGAGCTCTCTGGTCCAGGTGTGCACAAGGTTGTTTTGGAAAAGAGTCCTGCTGTCCAACTCCAGTGTTTCTGGAGGGCCGTGTCTCCACAGGACTTGCTTTTCCAGGCCCAGGATGGTGTTCTGGGCAGTGCTGGGAGGCACAGGGTGTGTCTCCTGCCATCCAGGGGTTGTGTCCACCATGGTCAGCACGTAGAGCTTGCCTGGGTGGGTTTGGGGAGTGTGCTGGGATCAATCTGCCAGGCCTGCCCACATCTCTATTTCAACCATCATCCCCCACCCCACAGGGGCTTTACCCTCTTGGCCTCTTTGATGGCAGCACATTTGTGAGGAGCAGTCAATCACTTCCTACTAGAGAAGTCCAGTCCCCTTTCATCCAGGCAGGTTCTTCTAACACAGCCCTTCTTGGGGTAGATGTGTGGAGATTCCTGCCTTGGGTGGGGACGCCCTCCAAGGACACTCCTCAAGGTTGAGCAAAAGAAATCTCCCCATGACCGCTGGTGTGGTGAGTTCCATCAGATCTCTATGTGAGAATTGTTTCTTTTTGCTGACTTTAATATAATTGTTTCAATAATTGCTTCAATATAGTGCAATATCCTATGTTATACTATACTACTAGTAGTTTTAGCCTTTATACTGTGAAGTAAATAATTCTGCTTTAGATCTTTTGTCTGACCATTTTTAAGAATAAATGATTCATTTTATATAAATATTCTCACTTGGCCAATCGATAAAACCAGTTTGAAATAAGTGGTTCAATCCCACTTCTGTAATTCCTTAACTTTAATTTTTTGACAAAATCTGAGGCAAAGATTGGATCCCTTATTCCTTGAGGCTCCGCAGTGGGACGATGGCTCCTTGATTCCATGAGGTTGCCCTGTTTCCCAGCGTTCTTGGGCTCCATCAGGCCCTGCAGTGTGACAATGGCCCACTGATTCCATGAGGTTTCCCAGTGTCACAATGGTCCCTTTGACTCCCGAAGGCCTTGCAGAATCAGAATGGCCCCTGGATTCTGTGAGGTTCCACAAGGTCACAATGGTCCCTTGATTCCATGAGATTCCACAATGTCCCATTGGTTCCCTTTGGTTCCAAAAGGTTCTGGGATGTCACACTGGCCCCTTGATTCCCTGACATTCCACAAGGTCCCGGGGTCCTTTTGATTCCATGAGGTTCCACAGTGTCCCATGTTCCCTTTGGTTCCAGGAGGCCCCAGTGTATTCCAATGGCCCCTGGATTCCAGGAGATTCCACAGTGTCCTGGGGTTCCCTTGTCTCCCTCAGTTTTGGCAGTGTCCCAGGGTCCCTTTGTTCCCAGGAGGTTCCTTTGTTTCCATCAGGCCCTGCCACGTCCCAGACTCCCTTTGGTTCCATGAGGTGCTGCAGGGTCACAATGTCCCCTTTATTCCATGAGGTTTCTCCATGTCCCAGGGTTCCTTTGGTTCCATGGGATTCCACAGGGCCAAAACTCCCTGGTTCTTATCCTTCCAACATTTGTGGGCCCATTCTATCCCTGCCTGGGATGGAGCCCCATTGTGTTTGTGCAGGAATGGATCCATGGCCATCCTGCCACTGCACCAATTGAATGCTGCACAAACGTCACTGCAGGCCCGACCCTGGATGCAGGAACAGTCTGGGAACTCCAGGCCTGCTCCCATTCAGCAGAGCCAGTCGGGGTCCCAAAGAGCACAAGTGATTGACTGCAACCCCTGCAGTTCTCTGGCATTGCTGGGGACAAATGCATGAACTGCCAGGAGCTCTGCAGAGCCCTGACAGTGCCACTGCAATCCCAAGCTGCATTGCCCGGGGCAACCCTCAGCACAGCCAAGGCCACAACCCTTCCTGAAAGGTGTCCCTTCTGGGCAGGGCCAGGGAGACAAACCCCTCCATCTGTCCCTGCACATGTTGTGTCCAATTCTCATCCCCCACTTAGGGACAAAGTCAGGCAACATTTTATACCTTATTAACCAGGACTCTGCAATGTGCTATGGGTGGGACTGTGGTCCAACCTTCCATTTCTTTTGTGAGCATGTTGTACAGAATATTTCTTGGTAGGAGGTGCACTTGGTTTGTACAATACATCTCTGGGTATCAAGGAGAACAAAGAGACCATGCAGCTTCCACCTTACTCCATTTTCCTCGTCCGTGATGTGTCAACACACACCACAGGACTTTCATCTGATTTCCGTGTCTGTTCTGATCCCCATGGGCCCTGTAGTGATTTGAGCTTTGCATTTTCTTCACTCTTTTGTGCTTCCAACCCCACCCCCCCCACACCCTCCAGTCTGGGCCTCCCAAAGAACTCAGGAGTCTGCTGTTAGTGTTTCCCACTGCAGGGGCTGGAACTTGGGCCACAATCTGTGCCAGGAGCAGAGAGACCCCTGGACAGAGAAACTTCTTGGCAATGGAATTATAAGGAAAAAAGGACAGGCTGTGGGGATCAGTGTCAGGGCATGGCCTGGGAAGTGTCTTGAGCATCCTCCTGTTTACCATGACCAACTTTTTCATTCCCTTTTCCCTCTGTTTTCTCATGCTTGTTCCTCCTCAAACTGCCGTGATCCCACCCTCTCCTTTCCTTTGTTTCTTTCCTAGAAATCCCATGACAAGTCTTCCTCAGTCCCCAAATGTACTTTCTTGTTGCCCATCATAAGTTTCAGACCCTGAGCATGAAAACTCCATCCACATCTGTGAGGTCATCCTGGAAGGCTCTGCCATTGACCTACTTGGTGAAGGTTTCACACAAATATTTTGGAACTCTCTTTTAATTATTTTTTTTACCTTTTGGGCTTAGAAGGGTTTCTCTAAAAACATGGCAATTCATGTCCTCAACATGGTAATTCTTTGGAGAAGGAGTTTGAGACTCAAAGAATCCCAGAATGGTTTGGGTTGGAAGGGAGGTAAAAGGTCATCTTGTCCAAGTCCCTGGACATGGACAGTGACATCTTTTACTAATTGAGGTTGCTCACATTCCCTGACCTTGAACAAATGCAGGGATGGGACCTCCACCTCTCTGGAAACCTGCTTCAGTTCTTGCCGCCCTTATTGTTAAATCTTTCCTTCTATTATCCAATATAAAACACTTATCTTTCAGTTTGAAGCCACTGCTCGATGTTCTGCCACTACAGGCCTTGGTAAAAATATCCCTGGGATTTCCTTAGACTATGAGCACAACATTTTCATCTGCAAAAAAATTAGTGAGTGCCCAGAGATCTCCCAAGATGGGCTTTAAAGGTCTCAAGCACATGAGCACTAGAGAGGGGCTAAGGAGCTGTGGCCTCACTGGTGTGGAGACTGAGGACAGCACAGGACAGCCCTGAGAGGGCTTGAAGGGAGGATTTAGAGATGGTGGATCCTTTTGTCAGAGCAGAAAAGAGCATGAGAAAGAAAAAATTAATAGCAAGTGCAGCTGGGGATGTCCCGAGTGGACATGAGGAAAGAGGAATTCCATTCCATGGGAAATGCTGTGCTGCAACACGTCACCCAGGAGGAGTCTGGATAAGCCCAAGGCTTTGTGTGTGCAGGAAGAGCCAGGGAGGACGCAGAGATGTCAGTGCAGGAAGGTGCCAGCCAGGTGGGGCAGCCGGGGGGATGACGACAGCCTGCAGGGAAAGGGGCAGGGCATGGACACCGTAGGACAGCCTGGGCTGGAGAGGAGACAGGGAGGGGGAGAAGCTGAAAGGCCCTGACACAGCCACCTTCTGCAGGCCTTTGGCCAGGGCTGCTGTCTGTGCCCCTGATGCCAGGAGGAGGGGAGTGCCCCTTGCAGCCCTGGGGCCTCATGGCCTCCTTGTCCCTGCTCAGCAGCCTGGCAGGTGCCACCCCATGGTCCTGCCCTTGGCACTGCACATCCCACATCCCAGTGCCCCAGGAAGAGCCCTGAGGAATGAGGCAGGGACAGCATCTGCCTTCCCAGGGGCTGGGGGTCAGGGCTTGGCCCTTTGGATTAAGGAAACAAGTCAAGGTTTGTTCAGCATCAGAGCCACCTTTCCCTTGCTTGTCCATCCTTGTCATCACTGTCTGCAGTTTTCTGCTCTAACTGGAACCTGGGGACATGTTCTCAGTTGTGTCCCTCATGAGACTCATTAGCACTACAAGAAATTTCAGTGTTTCAATCTCATTTTGACTTCTTGAGAAGTTGTTTGAACTTCCTCTCAGGGACTGAGTCTCATGTAAACAACCTCAAATGTCCCCTGAGGGTCATGAAATGCCTGGGGCTGTTGCTGTGCTACTGAGCTGGGTTGGGCTCCTGGCACACAGGGAGCTCCTGGCAAGCAAGAAGAGCTTGAAAGAGACAGCTCTGCTGGTGAGCAGCTCCTCTGCACAGCCCAGCAGGGTTGAGGGCACTGCCTGCAGCACCCAGGGCACAGGAGAGAAGGCAGAGAGAAGTTAAAGGCTGTCAGACATAGAATGATGCTGAGACCTCACTGGGGGAGAATTTTTAACAGACCTTGGCACAGGAAGTCTGGTCATGCAGGGCAATGGGACTGCAGCTTTTGGAGGCATCTGGGAAAGCTGGCACTGCCCAACAACTACAGATTCTGTAAGTGCAACTCTGAGAGCATCTGGAGTGCAGAGGAGGAGGACATGCTCAGAGCTTCAGCTCCCTCTCAGAATATTTCCAAGACAAAGATTTTTATAAGGTTAAAGAAATTTCCTGAGATTGTGTTTCCAGTTTCCTACTCTTGAGGAATGGGAGGAATAAATCATTAAGAAAGTATTAATTTTGACAGGTCCCTGAGACATCTGAACTGTGAGTGCTCAGTAGGTCTATCTTAGCTTCCTAATGTGCTTTCAGCTACTGCTCTGCCTGTGGGCAGCACCAGCATCACCTCTGCCAGACCCATCAGGACTAGTCTGAGATGTCCTTTTTGCACCTGCAAATGGAATATGACCCCTACCAGTGCAGCCTGTGGTGCTGGGGAAGGAGCTGAGTCTGCTTAAATCAAATGCCATCATAAGGACACTTGGCTGTCTCCCTGAGGTTTCCTTCCAAGCTGTGAATTCCGCTCCAGGATGGAAACCTGTCCCTTAACATCTCCTTGTTATGTGAAACCCCTGTACAGAAGCACAGTGATGCTAAACCAGTGAAAATGCTGTTGAGTAGGGACCCAG
The DNA here is from genome assembly GCF_001715985.3 of Manacus vitellinus. Taxonomy (NCBI): domain Eukaryota; kingdom Metazoa; phylum Chordata; class Aves; order Passeriformes; family Pipridae; genus Manacus; species Manacus vitellinus. The sequence continues at coordinate 11,044 of NW_021938484.1, forward strand.
CACTGGAGCTGAAGGAAGATCTCCTAGGAAATCAAAAGGCTGTCTGTGTGTGACATGGGGAGTGTCTGTAGAATAAAGCTTTGACTTTGTTTAGATAAGTCCATACTAACTGGCCTCTTACTGTCTTCTCTGTGTTGGAAACAAACACCCAGAGGCAGCAAATGTCCAACAGCAGCTCCATGCCCCAGTTCCTCCTCCTGGCATTCGCAGACAGGCGGGAGCTGCAGCTCCTGCACTTCTGGCTCTTCCTGGCCATCTCCCTGGCTGCCCTCCTGGCCAACGGCCTCATCCTCAGCGCCGTAGCCTGTGACCACCACCTGCACACCCCCATGGGCTTCTTCCTGCTCAACCTCTCCCTCACAGACCTGGGCTGCATCTGCACCACTGTCCCCAAAGCCATGCACAATTCCCTCCAGAACAACACAACCATCTCCTACATGGGATGTGCTGCACAGCTCTTTTTCTTTTATTTCTTCATGTCAGCAGAGTTTTCCCTCCTCACCATCATGTGCTACGACCGCTACGTTGCCATCTGCAAACCCCTGCACTACGGGACCCTCCTGGGCAGCAGAGCTTGTGCCCACATGGCAGCAGCTGCCTGGGCCATTGGGTTTCTCCATACTCTGCTGCACACAGCCAACACATTTTCCCTGCCCCTGTGCCAGGGCAATGCCTTGGGCCAGTTCTTCTGTGAAATCCCTGCCATCCACAAGCTCTCCTGCTCACACTCAGGTTACCTCAGGGAAATATGGCTCATTGTGGTTAGTGCCTGTTTAGTGTTCGGTTGTTTCATTTTCATTGTGTTCTCCTATGTGCAGATCTTCAGGGCTGTGCTGAGGATCCCCTCTCAGCAGGGACAGCACAAAGCCTTTTCCACGTGCCTCCCTCACCTGGCCGTGCTCTCCCTGTTTGTCAGCACTGCCATATTTTCCGACCTGAAGCCCCCCTCCATCTCCTCCCCATCCCTGGACCTGGTGGTGGCAGTTCTGTACTCAGTATTACCTCCAGCACTGAACCCCCTCATCTACAGCCTCAGGAACCAGGAGCTCAAGGATGCCCTGAGGAAAATGATGACTAGATGCTTTTCAAGAGCAATAACCTGCCTGTTTTCTTCTGCACAACAGTCATTGTGTAACCATTTACTGGCCCAGCCTGCTTTCTAAAGCTTGTGAGAGTGGTGGTGGGGTCCGTTTCCTACATTTTTTCCTCTTTAAATGTTGTTAACACAGAAATTTATTCTCCATCTCATACCTAATTCACTCTCTCTTTGTTTTGACCCACAATTGTGTAAATGAGGGATCATTCTCTGTGTGCATTTAAAGAAAATAAAAGTTTCTGCAGCAATTTCTTTGTCAAACATCTTGCCTTTGTTATTCTGTACATGAGGAATCACAATCTCTGAGTAGAATAAAGGTCTTGAATTCTTTTTTCCAGATTCTCCCTCCAACAACTTCCCTGAAGCTGGAGGGCAGTGCTTGTGTGCAGAGGAGAAAGGGTAAAGAGTCCTGGTACAGGAGCACTGCCAGGGAGCAGCAGCTCTTGGCCTTTTCAGAGATACTCTTTTTCCACTGCCTCCCTCTGCTTTGTGGTCCTTGCCCAAGGCCTGAGTGCTCTGGCAGCTCAGTCCCTGCTGTGTGTCAGTCCTGTGACCATGGGCAGGGACAGGCCCTGGGCACTGCTGGGACAGGGCTGGGCTCCTTAACATCATTTTCATCATGAAAGGGGATCCCCTTGGGCAGTTCCTGAAGACTTTGTTCTTTTTGAAAGGTTGGTGTAAAGAACAAGGCCAAGGAATAGACTCTCCAGAGTCTCATTGTTTTGCTTGTTTCCCCATTCAGTCCCTGCAGTGAGAGAAGTGACTCACTGGGGTACTTGAGGGACTGAGGGCTGTTTCAGATGTTCTGTGCTGGTGGTCAGTGGCAAATGGTCTCCAAGTCACCTGCCTGGGGCTCTGCAGCTTGTGAGGGTTCTGATGGCCTTTCCTACTTGTCTGTAGGAAGTGCAGGAGAGCACAGAGGATCTGCAGGGACAGCCCATCCCATCCAGTCAGCAGGGAATGGAGCCCTGGAGCAGAATCCTGCCCAGGGTGGAGTCACCAGAGATCAAGTACTAAATCTGCCTGTGAACTGGTAAAGGAGAGTTCTGCAACCCCAGGGGATGCAGCAGGAACAGAGAAAGGACTCTGGCCAGTGACTCGTCTCACCCGCAGTGAACTCCCCTTGTGCCTCCCCAGTTCAGGGAGGGCTGTACCAGAGCCAGGGGTGGGCTTTCCAGGAGGGTGTCCTGAAGAACTCTCCAGCCCACAGGCTGCATGGAGTGGAGCCCTGCCCTGCCCTTTGTGCCATTGGAAACAGCCCATGGTCCTGCCCAGCCTTGTTCTTGCCTACTGAGCCTTCCAGGACTATGGCAGAGGGTGGAGAGGAGTGATCCCCATCCTGCTGGGTCTGCTCCCCACCCTGACCAGCATGGCCAGTGCAGGCTCAGCCCAGGGTGCCACAGCCCCTCCCTGTGCAGAGCAGCACCTCCAGCTCAGGGCCCTGCAGGGATCCCAGGCTGGGATCTGCAACTGGCCAAGGCAGCCTGGACACACTGACCTGGGCAAAGGGATGTCCCTGCAGAAGAGCAAGGCAGCATTTCTGGGCCTGCAGAGAGGAATCTCTGACACAGAGAAACCTCTCTCTGCAGCCCCCCTGAGGACAGGCTGCTCTGTCCCTGGGCCAGGACTCTGGGCTGGGCTGGGCAGAGGGGCTGGCACTGAGGGGTACAGTCAGGCTGTGCTGGGCATCTCCTGGAGGTGACACCAGGGCTCCTGCAGTTTCCCTGACCTCCATTTCCTCCTGCCATGCTGAGTGTCCAGCCCCTGAGCTGATGGGGATGCTGAGACTCCTCTCTGTGCCCCAGGAGCTGCTGTGCCCTTCAGAGGGGCTGGGGCTGTGGGGGGAGTGCCCAGAGCTCTGCAGCACCCTGGGCTGGGCACTGCTGTGGGGCCAGACCAGACTGGGCTGCTCCACCAGCTGACCTCTATAATGAAATCACTTCTAATTTTCTCCTGAAGAACCATGAGAATATGTGTTGTGTCCTGTACACTAAACTGAAACTGTGGGATAATTCAAAAGGTTTTGGAGTCAGGGATATTGAGAAGTCCAGGCAGTGTCACTGGGAGACCTCTCCAAAAGACTTGCAAAGGCCAGAGCCATCCCAGAGCTTCCTGGGGCCTTGGCAAAGGCAGACATGGAACCAGTCTGCAAACAGGGCAGCAAGGTGGGTTGGCAGAGTTCCAGACTGCTCAGGCTCAGCAGGGAAGGGGATATGACAAGTCTTCCTGCAGCCATTGCCAGGCATGGGAAGGACAAGCAGGGATTGCAGAACCCCTGTGGGAGGGAAAAGAAGGGGATATTGTGTGCCCAGACTTTTTCAAGGCTCTTGACATTGTCTCCTGTGGTCTCCTTAGAGGCAGACTGGTGAGAGCTGGACTGGACAAGTGAAACATGTGGTGAGTGGGAAGTTGAATGACTGATGAGGGTCAAAAGTCATGGCACAAATTCCTCTTGGCAGCAATTCCCAGGTGACATCCATCAGGGACCAGCCCTTGACCATTTCTATGGAACATCTTTATTATGTCTCTGGGTGATGGGATGAAATGCACTTTCCACTCCTTTGTGGATGA
>NW_021938485.1:0-11056 GCF_001715985.3 Manacus vitellinus
ACTGGGAGCTACTGGGATAGACACTGGGGTTACTGGGAGCTACTAGGAGCTACTGGGGGGGTCACTGGAGTTACTGGGGGGGTCGCTGGAGATACCGGAGGCATTACTGGGGTTACTGGGAGCTACTGGGAGCCACTGAGAGCGGCCCATCCCCCTCCCTCCCCAAGGTCACCCCAAGGACACGGAGAGGGGGGAGGGGGGGAACCCTGCCCCCTCCCAGTCCCTCCCAGTCCCTCCCAGTTCCCTCCCAGTCCCTCCCAGTACCTGAACTGGTCACACTGGGAGCGGCTCCAGGTCCCCCCTCCAGTTTGGGCCCCTGGGGCTATTTTTGGGACCCGGTGACGTCACTGGGGGGTAGGGGCCTCGAGGGGGCGGCCCCTCCCCTCTCCCTTCCCAGTACAGACCAGTAAGGGACCAGTAACAGCCCCAGTGGGGGGGGGAGGGGAAGGATGGTCCTTGAGCATGGGGGAAGGGCAGGAGGTTCCCTGAGGGTGGGGGAAGGGCAGGGTGGGGGAGGGGCAGGAGGGACCCCGAGGTGGGGGGAGGGGCAGGAGGGTCCTGAGGGTTGGGGAGGGGCAGGGAGGGACCCCGAAAGTGAAGGAGGGGCCCTGAGGGTCCCTGAGGGTGGGGGAAGGGTAGGAAGTTCCCCGAGGGTGGGGGAGGGGCAGGAGAGTCTCTGAGGTTGGGGGAGGGGTCCTGAGGGCCCCTGAAGGTGGGGGAGGGGCAGGGAGGGCTCCTGAGAGTGGGGGAGGGGTAGCAGGTTCACTGGGGGGAGGGGAAGGAAGGGACCCTGAGGGTGGGGGAGGGACAGGAGGGACCCTGAGGGTTGGGGAGGTGCAGGAAGGCGGGGGAGGGGCTTTGGGGGGACCCTTAAAGGTGGAGGGAGGGCCTGAAAGTGGGTCCATCATTGGGAGGGGACACGCCCACCCAAAACCCAGTAAGTCCCAGTTGAGCTCCCAGTTCAGGGAGGGGGAGAGGATGCAAAAGACACGCCCACTTGCAGAGGCTATGGCCACCTTGGGATGGGACACGCCCACCAGGGAGAGACCACGCCCACCTAAAGAAGGGACACGCCCACCCCCAAACCACTAAGTCCCACCTGAGTTCTACCTTAACTGGTCCTTGCTGGTCCCACCACCCCATTCCGTGTTCCAGTGACCTGTATTGGTTTATATTGGTCTATACTGGTCCATACTGGTTTATACTAATCTATACTGGTCTATACTGGTCTGTACTGGTCTGACGTTGACGGAGATGCTGAAGTGCCCCCAAGCCCCTTAACTGGTCTTTACTGGTCCCACCGCCCCATTCCCCGTTCCAGTCACCTGTTCTGGTCCATACTGGTTTATACCGGTTTATACTGGCCCATACTGGTCTATACGGGTTTATACTGACCTGACCTTGATGGAGATGCTGAAGTGCCCCCAACCCCCTTAACTGGTTCTTACTGGTCCCACCACCCCATTCCCCGTTCCAGGGACCCGTACTGGTTTATACTGGTTTATACTGCTCTACCCTGGTTTATACTGGTCTGTACTGGTCTGACCTTGATGGAGATGCTGAAGTGCTCCCAACCCCCTTAACTGGTCCTTACTGGTCCCACCACCCCATTCCGTGTTCCAGTGACCCGTACTGGTTTATATTGGTCTATACTGGTCCATACTGGTTTATACTAATCTATACTGGTCTATACTGGTCTGTACTGGTCTGACGTTGACGGAGATGCTGAAGTGCTCCCAACCCCCTTAACTGGTCCTTACTGGTCCCACCGCCCCATTCCCCGTTCCAGTCACCTGTACTGGTCCATACTGGTTTATACCGGTTTATACTGGCCCATACTGGTCTATACGGGTCTATACTGGTTTATACTGACCTGACCTTGATGGAGATGCTGAAGTGCCCCCAACCCCCTTAACTGGTTCTTACTAGTCCCACCACCCCATTCCCCGTTCCAGGGACCCGTACTGGTTTATACTGGTTTATACTGCTCTCCCCTGGTTTATACTGGTCTGTACTGGTCTGACCTTGATGGAGATGCTGAAGTGCCCCCAACCCCCTTAACTGGTCCTTACATGTCCCACTGCCCCATTCCCCATTCCAATGACCGGTCTGTACTGGTTTAAACTGGTCTATACCGGTCTATACCAGTCCATACTGGTCTATACTGGTTTATACTGGTCTGTACTGGTCTGACCTTGACGGAGATGATGAAGCGCCCCCAACCCCCTTAACTGGTCCTTACTGATCCCACCACCCCATTCCCTGTTTCAGTGACCCGTACTGGTTTATATCGGTTTATACTGCTCTACCCTGGTTTATACTGGTCTATACTGGTCCATACTGGTTTGTACCGGTCTGTACTGGTCTGACCTTGATGGAGATGCTGAAGTGCCCCCAAGCCCCTTAACTGGTCCTTATCGGTCCCACCACCCTGCTCGCTGTTCTAGTGACCTGTACTGGTCCATACTGGTCCATACTGGTCCGTACTGGTTTTTTACTGGTCTATACTGGTCTATACTGGTCTATACTGGTCTACACTGGTCTATACTGGTCTATAATGGTCTGACCTTGATGGAGATGCTGAAGTGCCCCCAAACCCCTTAACTGGTCCTTATCGGTCCCACTGCCCCATTCCCCATTCCAGTGACCCATATTGGTCTATACCGATCTATACTGGTCTATGCTGCTCTGTACTGGTCTGACCTTGATGGAGATGCTGAAGTGCCCCCAACCCCCTTAACTGGTCCTTCCTGGTCCCACCACCCTGCTCCCCATTCCATTGACCCATACTGGGTCGTGGTGGCAAGAACCCCAGCAGGAGCCAGGTGGGGTCTTCCTGCCATTGGATGAGTGCTCTGGGAGGTCAGGGCTGCTCCCAGATCCAGATCACACCAGCACATTTCCAAGAGCACTGTCAAATGGGAAGGGCAGAGCACAATTATTAGGAAGGAATGGAGCTTTTCTCAGTCAGTGTTTCCAGTTTCCTACTCCTGAGGAATCTGGGGGTTGAGAAATGGAAAAGAAACTGTCATGTTGGACAAGTCATTGAGACTCCTGAGTTGTAACTTGGAATGCACAAGTGCTTCTGTAAGTAGCTTCCTAATGTGCTTTCGGTCTCTGCTCTGCTTTTGACAGAAGCAGCATCACTTCTGCTGGACCCATCTGTTTTTTCTTTATCTGCCCTTTTCCACCTGCCTGAGGTTTCTCTCAGGTCAAAGTGAGAGCACAGACATTTGGATGGAGTGCTGACAGGGAAGTCATGAATGGATTTCTGATGTTGAATCTACTGTTTTGAAATCAGAAAATGTGGTGCTGAAGTCATCGTTTGCCTTTGAGAGGGAAACAGGAGAAAAATCGGATAAACTTGTTGCTAAAAATGAGCTGCTTCAAACTGAGGTTGACCACCTTCAAAGTCTTGTTGCGCCAGAGTGCAGAGAGAAAACTGTTGCTAAAAAAACAGGCTCCTGGTTTGGTCAGGCAACTTCATAAACCAGTGTCTTACCCTGGCATTGAGACTTGGGAAACCACAGAGAACCCTGATTCTAAGTCTCAGGAGAGAAACAAGGAGAATTTGAAGTTCAACTGATGTTTCTAGAGTCTCCCAGCTTTCCTCACATTAATGAAAATAGACTGAGTGATCCCTGTGATAATGAACAAAGGGAAGATTATTCTTTACCTCCCTCAATTTCCTTTGTGCCTGATACTGAATCCACTAAAAAACCTTGGACTCAAAAAGAGAACCCGACCCAGAAAACAACTCAATTCATTCTGATTCAAGTGGTTAAAGAGCAGAAGCATTATGGTGATAAACCTGGACAAATTAAAAGCCAACCAGTGAAATCCTATCAATATATCACATACCTTGGGATTCCACTTTGTTCTCATCAACAGTTAATACAATTTCCAATGGATATGGGGACAAAATGTTGGCAGCAAAATGCCAAAGATGGGATTAAAACCCAGACGAAAAAGAATTAAAATCACTGGAGAAAAAGAAGAAACCAGTCTTCAACCAAGAGCTTCACCCTGTTACTGTTTTGTTGATATTACCATTTTGCTTTTTATTCTAATAATCATATTGTATGTTAAAATTTGGATGATTATGAAACAGTCAGCTCACTGATTACCCCCATCAATACTAGACGATGCCCACAGTATACACCCGTCCCAGCCCCTCCAGGAGCCCTCAAATCCCATCCTGGTCCCACAGGACACTCCCAACTTCCCCTCAAACACTCCGAGGCCCCCAGATTGACTCCCAGATCCAGAAAACTCCTGCTGCCTGCCCATGGAGTGCCCAGTGTGGCCCACCAACTGCACCACAAAGCCAAAGCTTCCAGGCTTTCTTTCCTGGGAATTAGGGCTGTTGTTTCCTGTTTTCAACCATGCCTCCCAACTGATAGCCCAACTCCCAAACTGCTAGCATGCCTGTTGATACAGAATTGTTAAAATAAACCTTGCCAGTATATGTTTTCAGACACTGATTATTTAGTGTCGTTTTACTTTAATCCACCCCAAGGGAATTATTAATAAAAACCTGAGTTACCCCCTCTCCCCTTTTCCTGGGGCGGGTTGTAACACCAATCAGCACTGACTCTGCCCAGTAGGCATAGCAAAGGAAGTCTCCTTTTGGTTTAGGGTTTAGTGTTAGGGTTAGGGTTAGGGTTAGGGTTAGGGTTAGGGTTAGGGTTAGGGTTTAAGGTTAGGGTTAGGGTTAGGTTTTGAGTTAGGGTTAGGGTTAGAAAGGGTTAGGGTTAGGGTTAGGAAATTTAGGGTTAGAGTTAGAGTTAGCAAAAGTTAGGGTTAGGGTTAGGGTTAGGTTTAGGGTTAGCAAAAGACAGGGTTACTGTTAGGGTTAGGGGTAGGTTTAGGGTTAGGGGTATGGGTGAGGGTTAGAGTTAGGAAGAATTTGTCTCAGTGCGCGATCTAACAATCGCGGTTTTAGCCCATTCTGGACACGCAGCGGTGCCCAATAAGCCCCTCTCAGGCTATAAGCCCAATTCATTGCCCACCGCTGTCAGAATCATTTGCTTTTTCTCTTGGGTCTCTGCTTTTGCTCTTGCTGTTCAGCTGCGTGGCTGGCAGAATACTCACGGCTGTCCAGTATGTACTCTACTTCTATAGAGCACTGTCCCCTAACCGCAACATTAAAAGAGAGACTGGAAGCTATGCGCAAACCCTGTTCCCTAACCCTAACCCTAACCAAGAGACTGCAAGCTATGCACAAACCTTTTTCCCTAACCCTAGGCTTAAAAGTGAGAATGCAAGCTATGCACAAACCCTTTTCCCTAACCCTAACCCTAACCAAGAGACTGCAAGTTATGCGCAAACCCTCTTCCCTAACCTTAAAAAAGAGACTGCAAACTATGCGCAAACCCTGTTACCTAACCCTAACCTTAAAAAAGAGACTGCAAGCTATACGCAAACCCTTTTCTCTGAACCTAACCTTAAAAAAGAGACTACAAGCTATGCGCAAACTCGATTCCCTGACCCTAATCCTAAAAAAGTGAATGCAAGCTATGTACAAACCCTGTTCCCTAACCTTAACCTTAAAAAAGAGACTGCAAGCTATGCACAAAACCAGTTCCCTAACCCTAACTTTAAAAAAGAGACTGCAAGCTACTAGGGTTAGGGTAAGGGTTAGGGTTAGGGTAAGGGTTAGGGTTGGGGTTAGGGTTTAGGGTTAGGGTTAGTGTTAAGGTTAGGGTAAGGGTAAGGGTTAGGGGTTAGGGTTGGGGTTAGGGTTAGGGTTAGTCAGAATCTGTCTCAATGCGCGATCTAACTATCGCGGGTTTACCCCATTCCAGGAACGCAGTGGTGCCCAGTAAACCCCTCTCGGGCTATAAGCCCGATTCAGTGCCCACCGCTGTCAGAATCTTTTGCTTTTTCTCTTGGGTCTCTGCTTTTACTGTTGCTGTTCTGTTGCGTGTCTGGCAGAATACCCACCACCGTCCGGTATGTACTCTGCTTCTATAGAGCACTGGCCCCGCCCACTGGGTGGAGTCAAGAGGTGGAGTCCGTGTTGATTGTTCTGCGTCACTGGCTCCGCCTACTGGGCGGAGTCAGTGCTGATTGGTGTTACAACCCGCCCCAGGAAAAGGGGAGAGGGGGTAACTCAGGTTTTTATTAATAATTCCCTTGGGGTGGATTAAAGTGAAACGACACTAAATAATCGGTGTCTGAAAACATATACTGGTAAGGTTTATTTTAACAATTCTGTATCAACAGGCATGCTAGCAGTTTGGGTGCTGTCATACCACAATGTGACACAGAGATAATCTTTTGGGGGGGGAAAGAAAATGCATAGGGGAGAGAAAGGCAGGATAAGAGCAAGGGAGAGTAAGAGAAAGAAAAGTTGAGAGTGGACAGATGTATATAGTCACCGCCCGCGGGGTCCAGCGATGCTTCCATGTCTGTCAGTTGAAGTGGTGGCCTTGATCTGCCGGGGGTGAAGGAGGGAAGTCCCCATACTCCAAGAAGTTATGAGTTATAGCCATGATTAGTGTCACGGACCATGCCTCGAGCCTCCAACATCTCGAGGGTTGCAGTCTCTCTTCTAAGGTTAGGGAACAGGCTTTGGGCATAGCTTGCAGTTACTGTGTGGACCAATTGTCAGAGACTGAAATGGTTAATGATTTATGCATTCTAGGGGACTTTTCAGGCTTTTGACTTGCATGATACCTCTGATGAGCAGTCGGGCCCCTCCCTCCCTCCAGTGTTGACAGTGTGAAGCCCTGAAAAAGCAAGAGCTGAGCTTACAGGCTTTTGACTGTTGATATATCTGATGAGGAATCAGGCCCCTCCCTCCCTCTGCTATGAGATGTTAGGGTTAGGGTTAAGGTTAGCAAGGGTTAGGGTTTAGGTTTTAGGGTTTACGGTTTGGGGTTTAAGGTAGAGTTAAACCATCATTTTCGGGGTATGGGCCCAATAGCTTAATTAGCTGACCTTACTAGAAAATAATATAGAGGGAGTATAGAGGATTTTGATTCCTTTAGTGTAGGTTCGATTCCTACTTTTCTAAAATTAGGAAATGAGAGGATTGGTATACCTCTATGTTTACTTTATCATAGTAACCCTTTTGGATTCAGGCACATTTCCTTGAGTGTCTTAGGTAGGGGGTAGGCCTGCATAGGAGATAGGAAGGCTGGTATGCCATAGGCATATGTTAGGGGTAAGAAGTTTTTTCAAAGCAAATGTATGAGTTGATCATATTGGAATCGAGGGTAAGAGGCGTGGATTCATAAGAATCCTGCGGAAAGGAGGAGGGTTTTTGTAGCTAAAGTAGGGGGAATGAGTTCTTGAGGGAGATTAAGTGAGCTGGGGTTTAGGAATAGAATGGTTGTGAGTGCATTTATTAGTATAATATTAGCATATTCGGCAAGAAAAAACAAGGTGAATGGCCCTGCAGCATATTCTACGTTGAACCCTGAGACTAGTTCAGATTCTCCTTCTGTCAGGTCAAATGGAGCGCGGTTTGTTTCGGCAAGAGTGGAGATATATCATATTATTGCTAAGGGCCAGGAGGAGAAAATGAGGTAGAGAGGTTCTTGAGTTGTAGCTAGGGTATTGAGGGTGTAGTTACCACTAAGGATAATTACGGATAGGAGAATAATGGCTAGGGTAACTTCGTAAGAGATAGTTTGTGCGACTGCTCGGAGGGTGCCGATTAAGGCATATTTTGAGTTAGAGGCTCACCCTGATCATAGAATTGAGTAGACTGCCAAGCTAGATAGAGCTAGAAGGAAGAGTATGCCAAGGTTTAGGTCAGTAAGGGGAAAGGGTAGGGGAAGTGGTGTTCAGATTGTAATTGCTAGGAGAAGGGCTAAGATAGGAGTAGATATAAATAAGTAAGGGGATGAAGTTGATGGACAAATTGGTTCTTTAATGAATAGCTTTACTCCATCTGCTATAGGTTGTAAGAGGCCAAATGGTCCTACAATATTAGGCCCTTTTCGGGCTTGCTATAAATTAGAATCTTACGTTCAACTAGGGTAAGAAATGCTACGGCGATGAGGATGGAGAGAGCATAGGATATTGATATAATAAAGTAAGTGAGGGTTAAGTGAATTGTCATGTGGTTTGCGTTGGAGCTAGGGAGAGGATTTGAACCTCTGGGTAAAGGGCTTAAACCTTCTGCATTTGCCAAGCTCTGCCACGCTAGCAGTCCTTTTCTAGGAGGGGGTTATGGTGGAGCTCTTAGTAATTTAGTTGGGTTCATTACTGGGTGCGAAGGTGTGCTTGTGGTTTAGGCCTTACTCCTTCGATCCTTTCGTACTAGAAGGAGTTGTAACATAGATAGAAACCGACCTGGATTACTCCGGTCTGAACTCAGATCACGTAGGACTGTTAATCGTTGAACAAACGAACCCTTGGTAGCGGTTGCAGCACTAGGATGTCCTGATCCAACATCGAGGTCGTAAACCTCCTTGTCGATGTGGGCTCTTGAAGGAGATTGCGCTGTTATCCCTGGGGTAGCTAGGTTCATTAATCAATGATATTGGGTCTGGTTACTATTAGCACGTTGATGGGTAGTTCTTGGTTAAGATGGATTGTCTGATATTTGGAGGTTAAGTTTGTCTCCAAGGTCGCCCCACAACCCAAAAATGCACACCAGCAAAATTCCGGGGGAGTAGGCCCTGTGGGTGAGTATTGTTTATGGGAGTGGTAGTAGATTTTAAAGTTCCACAGGGTCTTCTTGTCTTATGGGGTTATTCCTGCTTTTGCACGGGAAGATCAATTTCACTGATTATCTGTAGGAGACAGCTAAGACCTCGTTAAGCCATTCATACAAGTGCCGATTTATGGGACAATTGATTGCGCTACCTTTGCACGGTTAGGATACCGCGGCCGTTGAATGAATTGTCACTGGGCAGGCTTCACCTTTAATACTTGGTTTGCTAAAGGCTATGTTTTTGGTAAACAGTCGGGGCTTGGATTTGCCTAGTTCCTTTTACAGATTTTAATCGTCTTTGGGGCGCTCCATAGGTGGGTTAACAGAGTTTTGGGTATAAGGTCTTGTTAAGGTTAAAAAATATCCTGTGGATTGTTAATAATGTTGTAATGTACGCTTGCGCCATAGAGGGGATCCCTAGTTACTTATTTTAGCATAAATTCTCTTATTTAGTATAAGTTGGCCTATTGGGGAAGAGGGAGTCATGAGGAAGTTTAGATTTTTTTAGGTGAGGAGCTTTGACGCATTCTTTAATGGTGGCTGCTTGAAGGCCCACAATTAAGCTGTAATTAAATTTATCTGCTAGGGGAGAGTGTATTCTTTTTTAAAGGAGCTGTACCTCCTTTAAATAGCCCTTAATTCGCTTCATGTGGGTTGAGTGTAGTCCTGGGAGGTGAATTAAGAGGGAACTAAGATTCATTTCATAGGCAACCAGCTATCACCCAGCTCGATTGGCTTTTCACCATTACTAACGAGTCTTCCCACTCTTTTGCAACAGAGACGGGTTTGCTCAGTAGATAGCTGCTCGTAAGTAGCTGGCTTGGGTTTCGGGGAAGCAAGCTTAAATTGACGTTTTGCTTGGGTAGTTCTGGCTAAATCATGATGCAAAAGGTACAAGGGTTGGTCTTTGCTATTTATTGCTTGGTTTGTCATTACTCTTTCATTCTTCCCTTACGGTACATGATCGCTATTGCGTCTTGAGTTTACCTTTCTATCGCCTATACTAGGTTGAGTGAGAGAATGTTTTGATTTAATGGGTAATATTAACTTAGTTTCTATGTAATCTGGTAGAAGAGCTAGAGTTAGGCTTCAAGGCGATCTGATATGGAACAGATATCTTTCAGGTGTAAGCTGAATGCTTTAGTTATAGCTATGTCTTGGTAGACTAAGTGCACCTTCCGGTACACTTACCTTGTTACGACTTGCCTCATCTCTAGCTTAGGGGTTTATTATAAATAAAATTAATCCTAGCTTGTGAGGAGGGTGACGGGCGGTATGTACGTGCTTCAGAGCCAGCTTAAAGGAGGCATTATTATCCTGCTTTACTGCTAAATCCGCCTTTTAGGAGTGATTTCACACTCCTTGTCGTGAGGTATTCTATGCTAGAAAATGTAGCCCATTTCTACCATCTCATGAGCTATACCTTGACCTGTCTTATTAGTGGGATGTTGCTGTTGTGCCCACTGTTAAACCCTCAGTTTAAGGGTGGGCTGACGACGGCGGTATATAGGCTGATTTGGCAAGGGATGGTTGGGTGTATCGTGGGTTCTCGGTTATAGAACAGGTTCCTCTAGGGGGGTTTGGAGCACCGCCAAGTCCTTAGAGTTTTAAGCGTTTGTGCTCGTAGTTCTCAGGCGGATGCTTAAGTGGTGAAAGCATCGGGATTTAGGGCCAGGCATAGCGGGGTATCTAATCCCAGTTTGTGTCCTGGCTTTCGTGGAGTTTTGTTGATCATGAAGCTAAGATCATTTCTATGGGAGTATTGGATGCATCTTGTGCTTATAACAGCTTGGTTACATTTCAGTCTTAGTTGAAGTGATAATGAAAAACCACTCTTTACGCCGTATAAAGTTAATTTGGGTTTCTTGTGTGACCGTGGTGCCTGGCACAAGATTTACCAACCCTGGTAAGTTGCTTTAACTAAGTCAAGTTTACACTTATTGCTTAATATTAATTACTGCTGAAAACCCATGGGGGTGTGGCTAGGCAAGGCGTTTTGGGCTACAATTGGAGTGGTGTGCCTGATGCCTGCTCCTACTGTCTTTTTAAGGTGCTGAGGGCATTTTCACTGGGATGCGGATACTTGCATGTATATATTTGGCAAGAACTAACTGTAAGGTTAGGACTAAGTCTTTTTTGTCCTTGGGTATGTGTAATAGCCGTCTTAACATCTTCAGTGTTATGCTTTATTGTAAGCTACAAGGACTAAGGCTGTTATAGGCATAGTGATTATTATTGGGGCTTGTTTTAGTTGTAGTAATAGTTGCTATTGATTTAGGATTTGTTTAGTGGTTGGAGAAGTAGTTCTAGTGGATAACAAAAATGTGTTGTTGAGAAGTTAGAAGAGTAGAAAGGGGCAGGATTGTAGTGTTGTGGGCGGGTTTG
>NW_021938486.1:0-1500 GCF_001715985.3 Manacus vitellinus
CCCCAAACTTCAGCACCCCCAAACCTCAGCACTCCCAAACCTCGGCCCCCAAGCACTCCAACCCCCCTACACTGAAATACCAGTACCCCAAATCCTGGCATCCAGAGACCACTGAAACTCTGCCACCCCAAAATCCCTGCACCCACAACCCCCTGAACTGGTGTGACCCCAAACCCTGGCACCCTAAAATCCCAGCACCCCCAAAGTGCAAAATCCGAGCACCCCCCAAAATCCCAAACCCTGAAACCCCAACACCACAAAACTGCCACAATTCATAGGCCAGGAACCCCAACAGCCCATCATCCAGGCACACCTCTACCTTGACAGCCCAACACCCCAGCACCCCAAAATCCCAGCCCCCCTGGGACCCTGACAGGCAGCACTCTGTGCACCCCAATACCCCGAGCACCCAATACCCTGGCACCTCAATACCTTGCCAGCTGGCCATCCCAATACCCCCCCACCCTGATACCCCCGCACCCCAATACCCTGCACCCCAATACTCCAACACCTAGCACCCCAATACCCCTGCACCTCAACACCCTGACACCCCAGGCACCCGAACACCCCAATACCCAGCACCCCGACACCCCAATACCACAGCCCCTGTCAGCACAATGCACCCCAAACCCTCCCCAAAAGATTCCCCTAAAATACTCACCTGCTTGGGGTTGCCCCCCAGAAGGCCCCCATCCAGGAACCCCGCCACTCGGACCCCCCTAAAGGTCAGGCACCCCCCTCTTGGAACCCCCCAAAAACCACATGGAAAAAAACCCTCCATTCCAGCCCAGGGATCACAACTGAGAGACCAACAACCCCCCCCAGGATCCCCTTCCGCGGAAAACCCGCAGGACCCCCCCAGAACTCCCCCCTTGGGCCCACTGCCCAGGGCCATCCCCCCCCTCCCTGGGTTGCCCCCCGGTGGCCTCCATAGCCTCGTGGGCCCCCCCCGGCCGTGGGCCTCAGGTTTCCCATCACGGTGCCACTGTCTTGGGAGAGGCTTCCGGCAGTTTTTTGGGGCGTTGGATTGCCGAACCCCCCCTGCCCCCCCCGAATTTTTGCTCGTGTGTGGCCTTGTGTGTGTGTGTCCCCAGACGCCTCGGCACCCTGGGGGGGCAGGGGGGACACTCGGGTGACCCGGATCTGGGTCTTTTTGGGGGGGTAATTTGGGGGGTATCGTGTTCCCCCCAGTTCCGGTGCCTGCCCTGGAAGCTCCCAGCGGGGGGAGTGTGGGGGGTGCGGGTGCACCCCGAGGTGACAGCGGGTGACAGGGGTGATCGTGGGGGTGACGTGGTGGGCGGTGACGCGGGTTGGCGGCCGCTGCGGCCCCAGCACCTAAAAATACCGCGAGTCTAGAGGCCACGCACCGGCACCCAAAATACCCCGGGGGGGCACGCGGCGGGGGGGCACCCCCAACACACCCACACCAAAAATACCCCGGGGTGTCTGGGTGGGCACGTGATGGGGGGGGAAACACAAAGGGATGACACCCCGGGACCC
>NW_021938487.1:0-6884 GCF_001715985.3 Manacus vitellinus
AAATATGTAAATGTGCAAAACCTCTCCTCAACAGAGCCTAAACTTACAGGGAAATAGGTAAAATACTACAGAAATATTTCAGAATTTTCCATCTCCATGTGCAAAGTGTCTCCTCCAATATTCCTGATCAAACTTCACAGGAAATTATGAAAAATGCCACAGAAATAGTCAGAGTTTTCCACATAAATATATAAAAAAATAGATCAATAATATCACATGAATATTAAACACTGGTCCATATGAATATATAACAATTCCATGTTTCCCTTTCCCAGGTGGGTAACGCTACCAGCAAAGGGATTTATTGCAGAAAACCCCTGGAATGGAGAACTTGACCTGGTGGGGGTCGGTGGCCAAAGCAGCTTTTCCAGGGCAGTTTCCAGGGGGTTAATTAGGGAACAGTTTCCCAGGAAAGTCAAACCCTCTCCAGCCTGGAGCTGGGCACTCGGGAAGCTCCCAGACCTCCTCCCCCAGCCGGTCCCGCGCCCGGGCCGGCACCAGCTGCTCCCGGCTGCTTTCCCAGGGCAGGAGCCACCAAATCCGGACACTTTCCCAAACCCCCCACTTTGTCCCCCCGCAGGAGGGGGGACAGCAGATGTTTGGGAAGGGCTGGCAGCTGCTGTCGTTCCCACTCCCTGCTCCAAGGGGATCCGGGTGCCCAGTGCTGCTGCCAGGGAACGTCGCTGGGACAAAACAAGGCAGAGCTCGGGGTGCTCTTCCCAAATCCCTGACTGACAGAGCACAGGACACTGTTCCCAAATCCCTGACTGACAGAGCACAGGACACTGTTCCCAAATCCCTGACTGACAGAGCATGGGACCTTGTTCCCAAATCCCTGACTGACAGAGCACAGGACACTGTTCCCAAATCCCTGACTGACAGAGCACAGGACACTGTTCCCAAATCCCTGACTGACAGAGCATGGGACCTTGTTCCCAAATCCCTGACTGACAGAGCACAGGACACTGTTCCCAAATCCCTGACTGACAGAGCATGGGACCTTGTTCCCAAATCCCTGACTGACAGAGCACAGGACACTGTTCCCAAATCCCTGACTGACAGAGCATGGGACCTCGTTCCCAAATCCCTGACTGACAGAGCATGGGACCTTGTTCCCAAATCCCTGATAGAGCACAGGACACTGTTCCCAGCTCCCTGACTGCCCAAAAAGCAGGGAGGTGAGCAGAGCTGCATGCAAAGAGCTGGGCAAGCCAGAGGCGGAGCTCTCCCAGGAAAATGGGCCCTTCCCACAGCACAACTCCCCGCTAAAGCACAGAATTTATGGAACCAGACCTTGGTAACAAGTTTATCAAGGCAATTCCAGCTGGGGAAAGTGGGAATTGGCCTCTGTGGCTAGAAGTGAGGCTGGTTTGTGTGGAGGGCGTTGAATCTCCGATGGAAAGGCCCGGGCGGCACTGCCGGCGTTCCGGCGGATAACTCGGCAGAACAATGGGATTGAGCCGTGACGGAGCCCTTGGACCAGGAACGTGGCGGGGGAGGGAGGCCAGGGGGGCCCTGCCTGCTGCAGCCGGAGCTGCACTTCCCTTGGAATCTGCCACTGCTCCGGGGGGATCGAGCATTCGCTCTGATCTCCCAGGCAAAAAGCCTCCTGGATCCTGTATTTTGGAGGTTGCAGAACAACCAGGGCCTGGCTCCAAGGGATCCAGGGGTTTTCCAGATTAAACAGTCCCTAGGGGGGGGAAATTCCCTCTGGCCTCCAAGAGTGAAGTGCTGGGGGTGAGGCCAGTAGCTCCCTCCCACCACGAGCCTGGATGATCCATAGGGATGGATGGAGAGTCCATGGGAAAGCCTGGCAGCCCCTGCCCTGCACATCCCACTGTATCCATGGGGTTTGGCTCTGGGGTTCGCTCAGAACCAACACGTGGCTGAGCTTTTCCTTTCCATCAGGGAGCCCCATTCCCAAAAAACCTCCCAGAATTCACCGTGGGCTGCAGCGGGTGCTGCTCCAGCAGCAGCACGGTCGGGATGCTTGGCTGCCAAAAGGGGAGATTTAGGTGGGATTCTGGGAAGGAATTCCTGGCTCTGATGGTGGGCAGGCCCTGGCACACGTTGCCCAGAGAAGCTGTGGCTGCCCCTGGATCCCTGGAAGTGTCCAAGGCCAGGTTGGACAGGGCTTGGAGCAACCTGGGCTCATGGAAGATGTCCCTGCCCATGGCAGGGGTGGGGCTGGATGGGCTTTAATGCCCCTTCCTGCCCAAACCATTCCATGATTCCATGAAAACCTAGCCAAAGCCACAGAGTTCTGGGAATGGAGCCCAACATCCCAACGAGTGTCCCGAGCTCCCCAGGGAGCCTCCAGCCCACCCTGCTCCCTCCTCAGGGCTGCAGCTCCTGGCTGGAGCTGCCCAGAGCCTCTGGAACAACTGCGGGGCAGCTGCTGTAGGGACACAATGGCCCTGCTCTGCTCCTGGGAATGATCCCAGAGCCAGACCAGTGGGGCTGGGAATGCCCAGCCAGCGCCCAGGGGAAGCACAGCCATCCTGGATCCCAGGGGAGGCCTGGCTGGATCCCAGGGGAGGCCCATTCCATCCCAGGGGAGGCCCATTCCATCCCAGGGGAGGCCCATTCCATCCCAGGGGAGGCACAGGCCCGCACCAGAGAGGGAATCTCCATGCAGGCTGTGTTTTCCCAGCTCCCGACCAGCTGCCTCCCAACTGGGAAGCTCCAGTGATCCCAGGGGCTCCCACAGTACCTGGAGAACACAGACCGAGCACAGCACAGACCCCACTGTCACCTCCACTCCGGAGTTCTGGGGAGCACCCAGTGCTGGGAATGGCTCCAGGTGAGTTTTTAGGGAGCACCTGGTGCTGGGCACGGCTGGTTCCACTCCAGGTGAGTTTTTAGGGAGCACCTGGTGCTGGGCACGGCTGGTTCCCAGCTCCACTGAGTTTTTTAGGGAGCACCTGGTGCTGGCACGGCTGGTTCCACTCCAGCGTGAGGTTTAGGGAGCACGGCTGGTGCTTGGGCACGGCTGGCTCCCACTCCAGGTGAGTTTTTAGGGAGCACCTGTGCTGGGCACGGCTGGCTCCCGCTCCATGGTGAGTTTTAGGGAGCGCCGGTGCTGGCAACGGCTGGTTCTGCCTCCAGGTGAATTTTTAGGGACACCTGGTGCTGGGCACAGGCTGTTCCCACTCCAGGTGAGTTTTTACGGGAGCACCTTGGTGCTGGGCACGGCTGGTTCCGCTCCAGGTGAGTTTTTAGGGAGCACCTGGTGCTGGGCACGGCTGGTTCCCACTCCAGGTGAGTTTTTAGGGAGCGCCTGGTGCGGCACGGCTGGCTTCCCGCTCACATGGCGGCTCCGGAGGCACGGCGGGGTCGCTTCCCCCCGGCGTCCCCGCCGCTCCCCGCGGGCAGGCGGGCGGGCTGTCCTTACCCCAGGCGCTCCTTGCTCTCCTCGGGGGTGAGCTGGTCGAAGCTCTTGGCCTCCTCGGCTCCCAGGAAGGCGTCGTGGTCGTAGTCGAAGCTCTGGGCGTCGTCGTGCTCGCGGGCGCTGAGCGGAGCCTCCCGCACCACCCGCTCCTTGCGCTCCGTCGGCTTCCCCCCGCACAGCGCCCACGCCACCAGGCACAGCAGGAGCCGCGGGAACAGCATCCTTCCTGCGCCTGCGGGACACCGGCGGCACCAGTGGGCACGGGAAGGGCGGCCGGGCCCCCGACGGCACCGGAGCTGGAGCGGGCGGGACGGGAGTAGGGCGGGTTGTTGGGGAAAAACGGGGAGTAGGGCAGGGTATCAGGGCAAAAACGGGGAGTAGGGACAGCTGCCTGGGAAAAATGGGGAATTAGGGCAGGTTATCAGGGCAAAAATGGGGAGTAGGGCAGGTTATCAGGGTAAAAACGGGGATTAGGGACAGCTGCCTGGGAAAAATGGGGTTAGAACAGGCTGTCTGGGAAAAACGGGGATTAGCACTGGTTGCCTGGGAAAAAATGGGGAATTAGGGAAGGCTATTAGGGAAAAATGGGGAATTAAGGCAGGTTACTGGGGAAAAAACAGATTAATTGACACAGATCATGGGGCCAAAAATGAGGAATTAATCCAGACAATAAAGTGATAAATACAGATTGTCTGGGCAAAGATGATGAACTAATGCAGATTGCCTGGGAAAATGGGGAATTAGTGCAGGTAATCTGGGAAAATGGGGAATTAGTGCACATTATCTGGGCACAAATGACTGATTAATGCAGATTGTCTGGGAAAATGGTTTAATTCCTGCAGATTCTCAGGGCAAATTGATTATTTGATCCAGATTATCAGGGCACAGCAATGAACTGATACGGGTTATCCAGGCAAAAGTGATTCCCTGGCATGGAATATCAGGGCACAGCAGTTAATTAACGTAGATTATCAAGGCACAGGGACTAATTAATGTGGATTATAAGGGCACAGGGATTCATTAACGTGGATTATCAGGACACAGGGATTAATTAATGTGGATTATCAGGACACAGTGACCTTTGAGCCCCTGGCACGTGCGGACCCTCTGGAGCCACTCCCACTGCCAACCCCATCCCAGAGCCCCCTGGAGCAACAGCTGGGGCTGGGGGGGATCCAGGGGTGGAGAAGGGGATCCCAGTGGGAGGGAAGGGGATCCCAGTGGGAGGGAAGGGGATCCCAGTGGGAGGGAAGGGGATCTAGGGTGGAGAAGGGGATCCCAGTGGGAGGGAAGGGGATCTAGGGTGGAGAAGGGGATCCCAGCGGGAGGAATGGGAACACACCCAGCACATGCCACCTCTGCTCTCCCTTCTCCCGACGTTCCCTCCCCAGTCCCTCCCCAGTCCCTCGTGCCGCCTCCTCCCGATGCCTCCAGAGGCTCCTCCAGAGGCTCCTCCGGACCCAAAGCCAATGGAATCCTCCCCCAGCCCAACCCCCTCGGATCAAACACCCAAATGTGCCCGGGATCGACGGCAGCTCCAGAAAGGATTCCCCAGGCTGATCCCTTTAAATCCCAGCAGAAATCCGAGTATTCCCCATTCTTATCACTGAGTTCCCAACTGAGATCCCAGCTTAGATCCCAACTGAAATCCAGGTGTTCCCCATCCTTGTCACTGAAAGCCCAGCTTAGCTCCCATCTTAGATCCATTCCCCACCCTGACCTCTTTAAATTCCAATCTGAGTATTCCCCACTCTAATCTATTTAACCCTAAATTTATATCAAGATATTCCCTTTCTCTAAATCCTTCAATCTAAGTTTAATCAGGATATTCCCCATCCAGAGCTCTTCAATCCCAGTTTAATTCAGGATATTCCACACCCTTACTGCTTTAATCGAAATTTAAGCCAAACATATTCCTCATCCTTATTCCTTTAAACTTACATCCAGGTGTTCCTCACCCTTAGCTCTTTAAATCTGTGTTTAAAATCCAGGTATTCCCCATCCTTATGCCTTTAACCTGAACTCAGAGCAAGGAATTCTGCCCTGGGAGTGACCCAGAGTGATCCAGGAATGACCCGGGTCCGGGACTGGTCCCACATCCAACCACGACAGTGGCATCAGAACACAGGGACAAGGACACAGAAAAGCCCTTTCCTGCCCCTTTTCTTGGAGGAGGATTTATTGGGCCATTCAGAAAATCCACAAATTTCAATTCTCTGGAAGTTTGGGGGAGGAGGGGGGGAAAGGGGATTTGGGTTATAAAGAGCAAAAGTCACTGTTTTGGTGTTTCCAGGATAGAAAAACATTCCAGGAGGAGGGAAAAAGAGGAAAAAGCCAATTCCAGGTGTTATCTAAACAGAGCTCTGGATGTCCCTGTCCCAGGGATCTGACTCTTGCTCATTCCAGGCACATCCCAGCACCCAGGGCTGATCCCAGGATTAGCCCAGCCTGTGGCACAGAGTGACCCAGAATGGGTCAAACACCCTGATTTTATCTCCAGTGTCCACACAGAGCCTCTGGAAGCCACTGCAAAGGGACACTCTGACCTGCAGCCGGATCCAGGCACGGATCCCAGGATCTGCCCCGGGGAAGGTGCTCGGGGAGTCCAAACCCACACACCAACTGTTAGCCACAGACAATTATCCATAAAAACCTGGCAGCACCTTTCCAGCCAATGGGATGGACCCCAAGATTTCCCTTGGGAAAAACCAGTCTTTGGGCCCCTCTCCTCCTGGGAAGGGCTGTTGGCAGCGGGTCCCTGTTCTCCTGAATAAAGAGGAGAACCGTGGGAAGGTGGGAACAGGGGCAGTGGTGGGAAGGTGGGGGGTGTCCCCTCAGAATGGGGGTCTGGAACCTCAGCTAGGACAGGAACTTGTCATTCCAGGGGGGCTGGATGGGTTATTGATGGAGAAACTCGGGATTCCAGGTGGGTTTGCTACAACATTGATGGAGGAACCCAGAATTCCCATTGGGTTCACTGGGATACCAAGAAACCTGGAATTCCACGCTGGGCTTGGAACTGTGGTGGTATTTACAGTGCACTGATGGGCAGAAGCCCCTCTGGAAGCACATTTCCCACGTGGGAGGCTGATAAGATCCCATAAAATCCCCCACAGGCAACCCAATTTGTTCTGCCTTTTTATGGGATTGATCCCATTGGAGCAGCCAGGCACCAATTACCCGGGACCCCCAGTGCCACACGAGGGCACACGGGGGGTGAGGGGGCAGGGTCGGGGGTGATCCTCCAGCCCTGGGGGGAATTCCTGGCCCTGGGGAGGATTTATGGATCATGGGGAGTCACTGCGAGCCCAAACCAATCCCAGGGGACAAACGGGCGGGTCCTGCCCCAAACGGGCCCCAGGGCCTGGGGGTCACCGACAGCTCCGGGAGGGGAAAACAGATTTGGGATGACACCTCCTCGCCCCGGGGTCCCCGTGCAGGGCGGCACCAGGGGTCCCACAGCCCCTTATCCCGTTATCCCAGAGGTCCCACA
>NW_021938488.1:0-9801 GCF_001715985.3 Manacus vitellinus
GAGGCTGCCCTCCTGTCTGGTAGGTTCTTCACAAAGCTCTTCACCTGAACTATCTTCCCAGCCCTCCCTCCCTCTGGTCCATAAAGTATTCCCTGGGAACACTCATCGCTCTTTCTTTGTCGAACCGTTATTCTTTCCTTGCTTTACTCTCTGTCCTTCAGTGAATTCGTGCAGTCCATCCTTCCCTTTTCCTACTTTTCTTCCTCTCTTCGCTTGGCTTAATCCCACAACTTTCCATTCTTCAGTGACTTCACCAATCCACTTCTCTTTTCCGCTCACCTCTCTCCAGCAAATATTAATGGACATTTCAACTACTACACACTTTTATATCCTCTTCAAATTCTTCTCCGTATTGACTTGACTGCTGCTGTGCCCTTTGTTTTGGGAAAAAACATCCAGTGCAAAAACACTTCCGACGGCTTTTCTTCATCTCCCTGCCAGTGTCTGCAGGTAGAGCCCAGGTGCAGCAGGACCAATTGGTAGAGACCACCGAGAGCAGTGAAATCACCAAGTGCTCACACGCCAACATACGAAACGGTGATTTTATCCATTCCTACCTGCAGATCCCGGGTCACAGCCCCGAGCTCCTCGTACGCGCTGCTAAATGGTCCAGAGAGCTGCGGGCGCCAACGGGGTGGCTGTTTGTGACGGAGGCGGTCTTTCCACCGTCCTCTGGCTCTCTGGGCCCCATCATGGGAACGCGACTCTATTCCTGGGCCCTGGTGGCCACGGACTTATTGACACTGTCGTTTTCAGAGATTTCAGGGGATTCTCTTAGAAACAAAATTCGGTTCATTTGTTCTACGGCAGAGAAAATTTGCACCCCTTTCATTCCTACACAGAGCGCAGGCTTGCGACAGAATGCCTGAGTGCAAAGTGATTTATACAGCACAGGTCAGCGCAAATCTGGGCATCCTGCAGTCAGCTGCCATGTGTGTCCCTAGCTTCTCTTGAGGCATCGTCTCCTGGTTACTTTGATCCACTCCAGGTAGGAACCGCGATTCCCTGGTTCATGAAGATCTTTCTCTTTGGATAGGAGGAGGGGTTCTTGCCTTGCCTGGAGTGTGGAAAAGACAGAGAGTAAGGGTCCGCAAGATTTGGAGTGTCACTCGTCAAGGATCTGAACACTACATCTCGGACGTGTTGTGAAGAAGCTGTGAAGGCAGACAGTGCAAAGGAGTGACATGCAACCAAGCCAGACCAAGCGTTAGAGGTGGTGAGAGAGGAAAGCAAAGCAGTAAGAAAGGAGAGACCTCCAGCCATGTGACCCTGGTCTCAGGAAGGATGGTTGCAGGACCATCCTTCATTAGCCTCTCAGTAAAAATGCAGAATTCTCAGCTTCCTCTAAATGTGTTATCTCTCCTCTGATACTTAAGATGGTAGAAAATTTTCAGCACACAGGCATAAGGAGAGTGAACTCGATAATGCTCTTCCACCTGGGAAGCATGTGAAAGCCTCTTTTTCCTGTGGTGTGATGGGTGCCTGGGATCCCTCTGGACTTGGTTTAGGGAAGGGGCTGGGTGTAAGGGTCTCCATCTGCCAAGCCCCCAGACCTTCAACTGCCCTGGGTGGGCCAGGGCTCTCCTAGCCCCACCACTCGCAAGCAGCACTCTGGCAGTTGCCCCATGTGCTCCCTGCATGTGCGTCAGGGTCTTCATCCTGTTCCCTGCTCATCCCTCAATACATTCCCTAGGGCATATGCTCTCCTTGCCATCGCTGGAGCTGGGATATCCAGCAACCCTGCTGGAGCCACGTTCCTCTCAGACTTTGCGTTTTCGCAGAAGAGAAAGGCAAATCTAGAGACACTGGGTTGCTGCCCAGCAGGG
Organism: Manacus vitellinus; assembly: GCF_001715985.3. NCBI lineage: Eukaryota > Metazoa > Chordata > Aves > Passeriformes > Pipridae > Manacus > Manacus vitellinus. Next base: position 1,827 of record NW_021938488.1, read on the forward strand.
CTCATCTCCCTTTCCCGGGGAGCTGGGAGAGAGGCATTCTTCCCAGGTAGATGAAGAAGGACAGGGGAAAAGCCACAGAAGCGGAGGAGACACGTGTTCCCCGAGGAAGCTGCAATCAAGAGCTGAGGACAGCACGGGAAGATGTGAAAGGTGCAGAAGGGTAGAAGCCCGGAGCTCCCAAAAGCACATCAGTGGCTGTGCAGCAGAGCAGGCGATTGCAACTGGGGAGGGGAGGACTGCACTGCGAGCTGACCGGGAACAATCTCTGCCCATGAGTGAGACCCCAGAGCCAGGCAATGCTCAGAATGCCATCGGCTGGGGGAGCCAGACGGGTTGTTGCTTGGGGAGGGAGAAACCCAAAGAGAGCATTTGAGGTACTGAAAGTACAGTTCATTTCTCGGCCCTCCTGCTTCCTTTGCTCCCCCTCTAAGAGATTCGTTTCTGGCAGCTCTCTTCTCTCGGCACAGGGTGGAGATTTCTGACACTCTCGGCAAACAGGCAGGTTCGTCTCAGCATGAATTTTGGCTACCTCGTCGTCACTTTCTGCCTGGTACACCTCCTCTCTATATCCCAGCTTTTCATAAATGCATTCTTTTTCCTCCCAGGAAATAGTCAACTGCCTTTTCAGGCCCCGTGGGGGAATACAACTGAATAGAGAAACATCGCTGCAGATCATGTACTTGCTGTCCTTCATGTGTTCACTCCAGGCGATCTTACTTCTCTAAAGAAATAAAGAGGGAAAGAAGAGAAAGCTCAGGCCTCCTTCTCTCTCTCTGCTCGCCACTTCAACTTCACTATCCCTCTCCGTCTGTCCTCTCCTCCACATGCTGCCACCAAAAGATATCTCGGCTCTCTCTGCAGTCACACATTTCTCCTTTTCTAAAGAAAATCAGGAGATCATTCCAAAGCTGCTCCCGGTCTATCAAACTCTCATCTCACTAACTTTATTAATGCATCCCTTTCAACCTGTAGGCTGCCTCTGGCACGATTTCCAGTTTTCCCCGGCTGGCAACATATTCAAATCTCTCTGTTTGCAGTGGGCCATGGCTTACGGGGGTTGCGATACACCGGGAGACCGATCGACGTCTGTGGGGAGCGGAGCTGTCAGCAGGAGCATTTCTGCTGGAGATAAATTGCACCTTAGTTTTAGACTTGGGCTGTGGCACCAGTTCTACGCCAAAGCAGTGCATGGGTGAAGCACCGGCCCATGAGAAATCACGGCATGGCATCTCCCAGCCGCTTTGGACCAATGGAGATACAGTCTCCGTGATGAGATCCCAGTTGCGTCATTTCTCCTGCTCAGAAGACTAGGGAACACCTGAAATATGTATGCTTGTCCTGAAAACAGAGAGCTCTAACTATTTGGGCAGTTTCAGATTGACAGGCCATGTGCTTCTTACACGGCCATCGTCTCCCTCACATCTCTCTTTTGGCATGTGGAGACTCCTGAATTGTCCTCCAGGGCAAGCACTTGCGAGAATGGTCGAGGGGCACAAGAGGCAGAACATCCCTCCGGGCTCAGTGCCCTCCGGGCTCAACCTCTCCTGGCCTTTCCCGTGGAACATCCCTGCTAGCAGCAGGAGCACTTTTGCGAGGCACAAGGACCACTTGTGGTTTTGTCGGGGGCTGTGGCACCAGTGCCACGGGGAGGCAATGCATGGGAGAAACACCTTCCCCTGAGAAAACTCGGACGTGGCATAACCCCTCGCACTTGCTTTGGGATTCATGGAGATGCAGGCTCAGTAAGCGAGTTCTGCTGTGTCCCTCGTCCAGCTCTTCTTGCTCAGAGGACCAGGGAACAGCCTCTCACACCTGAACTGGATGTACTGGAATCTGCACATTTGCAGCAGGTTGAGGGGCACTCAGAGGCACATTCAAAAATTTCATTCTCTTTCCCATCTCTGTCACCTCCGTAGGACATAAATGACCACCAAAGCAGGGTGTGATCTATTGCCATGTGCACTGGAAAACCCAGGTCATCTCCTCAGGGCATTCATCACAGACCTGCCATCCGCTCTTGGCACTCACAATAGAACCACAACTTCCAGCACTGGCTTCTCACCCGGCACACAGAGATTCTTTTGCCTTCCTTGGAGAGACCGGAAGAACTAGACAGGGGGTATCTGTTTGCATTGCACAGACAAGTCTTGAGCACACACCTGCTGTTGGTGTGGGGAGATGACCCTGAGCAAGAACAATTGCCATCAACCTCCTGGGGAGACCTTGAAGTTATGTGGGACAAAGAGTGTCTCGGTGTCACATTGCATTTACGGTTCTAAATCCTGGCAAAGCCCATGCGTGCAGCTCTGGGATGTGCTTCTCTTGGACAGAGCTCCGCGTTTCCATCTCTCAGGCAGTGGGGCATCTCAGATAGTGGCAGAGCAGGTGGCACCCCACAAGGGCTTAGGTGCATCCAGGCTCCTGGCGTGGCAGCAGGAACCCCAGGAGATACTGCCCCTGCTGCCATGAACTGTCTGTGTCTGTGTGCAAGCGAAGGACTCGTGTGTCTGAAAACCCTCCTGTGACCGAGCAGTGAGCCCCCGCCAGAGCACCACTGACTCTTGGCCAACTGGCCATCCACCAGGACCCCAGAGGCCATTTTCCAGCGCTGCTATGCAGAATATCATTCCCAGTCTGTCCGGACATTCGGGGTTGCCCCATCACAGGGACAGAATCTGGCACTTCCCCTTGTTGAACTTCCTCTGGTTGAGGATTGCCCAAACCTCTGATTTGAGGTCTCTCTGCGGGGCCTCCGTCTTCCATGAGGCCCTGGAGTGTTACAATGGCCCCTTGATTGTTTGGGAATGTGCAGTGTTCTGTGTTCCATGTGTTACATGAGGCCCCATATTGTCACAATGGCACTGAAATGAGAGAGGATCTCCATCCTTAATGGCTTCGTAAATCAGAAGTTTTTCTTAGATAAAAATCCTAATCAACAAAGGGGTTTGCTTTCTTGGCATGGTAGCAGTCTTTTCTTTTCTTTTAAGACTACAATTAGTTGTAGGAGAGAGAATGTAGATGATACATGGAAACTAATAGAGAGTGTATCATATGCCCATCTTCAAGAAATTAGCTTACAGGCCTCAGAAAACTTGTTTAATAAGAGATTGTTCTGTTAAGAAGAAAGTCAATTATACATTGTTTAAGCAAATGGGAAGTTCTAAGACACGTCTTAGCTGGTCCTAAAGCATTTAGTTTAGGGGTTAGGGGTCGGATAGATCAATCAGAGACGCTACGAGGCCTGCTAAGGGAGAAGACCACTCTGTGAAAATGACTGCCCCTCCCAGAAGAAATGGACGCTAGATGGCAGTCTTGCTCCACGAATAAAATCCAAGAGGTTATTTGACCCTAAAATCATAAGAGAATTTTGGACTGCTTGTGAAGGGGAGGGTCTTTCAAGTATCACTGTATTTATACTCTGAAATTTATACTGATTCTTTGATTCATGCATGGCAGAGTACCCCCATGAATCCCCAGCTGGCATATTAAAGAAATGTTCGATCCAATGGTTTCTGGTCATGGGGTTTAATTCTTTTGTTTTATCCCTTTGATTCCATGAAGTTCCAAAGATATCCCACGGTTTGTTTAATTCCATGAGGTCCCGCACATCCCAATGATGTCCCTTAAGTCCCTGGTTTCTGTAGTTTCCCAGGGAACATTTGCTTCTATGATGCAGGGCAGTGCCACGACGGCCACTTGATTCCGTGAGTTCCCCCAGTCTCCCAGCAGTCCTTTGGTTCCATGAGACCCTGCAATGTTGCAGTGGGTTGACCTTACCTGGATGCCAGGTGCCCACCAAGCTGCTCTATTGCTGCCCTTCCCAGCCAGACAGAAGAGACAGAATAAGATGGAAAATTATTTCTACCTTGAGATCAGGCACTTTACTAAAACAAAAGCCAAAGTTTGCGCATGCATAAGTGAAGAGGAAAATAAAAAGATTTTCTCTCTACTTCCTGTCAGCAGCGATACCTGGCCACTTCATGGGAAGCAGGGCTTCACCACACAGAGAAGCCGCTCAGAAGGCATGTATTGTAAAAAAATGGATTTTCCCCCTTTCCTGTTCCTTTCCTGAGCTCTTGTAGCTGAGCTGACGCCATATATTCTGCAATGTCCCTTTGGTCCATTTGGCTCAACTGACCTGTCTGTATCGCCTCCCATGATCTCGCCCCCGATTCACGGGACAAAGCTGACAATGCAGATGCTGCACCAGCCCTGCTCAGCAGTTGCCAAAGCACTGGTGTGATTAGCCCCTTTGTAGCTCCCAATGCAAAGCACAGCACTGTGACGCCTGCAGTGAGAAAATGAACTCCAGCTCAGACAGACCCAACACATGTGGGATTCTGAAATGTCTCAGGGTTCCTTTGGTTCCACGATGCCCCTCTCAGACCTGGCAGTAGAAAAATAAATCAAAAAATTGAGAAGAAATCATCTTAAAGTCATGCTAAGCCTGTCTTCTACAGTCCAGAATCTATATATGTGTGACTGCAGATACTTGGGATGAAGGTAGATGCTCAGAGGAATTCATGGGTTTGATCTAGGAAACCTGTCCCAAAGTTTTCACTGCCTTTTCCTCCTTGGACATTTCCTGATGCCCGGAGGAAGCTCATGTCCAACAGCAGCTCCATCCCCCACTTCCTCCTCCTGGCTGCAGCTCTTGCACTTCTGCTTCTTCCTGGGCATCTCCCTGGCTGCCCTCCTGGGCAACGGCCTCATCCTCAGCACCGTAGCCTGCCACCACCACCTGCACACCCCCCAGGGACTTCTTCCTGCTCCACCTCTCCCTCACACACCCGGGCTGCATCTGCACCACTCTCCCCAAAGCCATGGCCAATTCCCTCTGGAACACCAGGGGCATGTCCTACTCAGGATGAGCTGCACAGGTGTTTTTTGCTTTTCTTCTTGATCACAGCGGAGCTTGCCCTTCTCACCATCATGTCCTATGACCGCTACGTGGCCATCTGCAAAGCCCTTCACTACAGGACCCTCCTGGGCAGCAGAGCTTGTGCCCACGTGGCAGCAGCTGCCTGGGCCACTGGGAAGCGGGTCTGGCCCTGGGGCTGCAGGAGCTGCCGCCTGAGCTGATGATCTCCTGAGCAGTCCAGACATGCAGTCACTGTCCCTGTCCTCTATTGCCTCCCTTTCTTGCTGCAGGACCAGAAACGACTGTGCTGCTCTGCTGGGCTGGGGCGGGGCAGGGAGATGGGGGGACCAGGGAGGGGCTGGTCTGGGCAGTTCCAGTGACTAGAAAACCCCAATGTTCATCTGAAGTGTAGGAGTGGGCAGGGTGGGAGCATTACAGGGCTGAGGTGGCTCCAGGCTCTGGGAGTGGTAGCAGGAGCCCAGGGAGACACTGCCCCTGCTGCAATGAACTGCCTGTGTGTGTGCCAGGGAAGGACTCGTGTCTCTGAACACCCCCGTGTGTGCATCAGTCCAGCTCAGGGTTGGACACCTCTCAGAGCCCTGACACATTTCTCTGTGTGACTCCAGGAAAACCCCCGCTGTGCCAGGGAGTTACCAGATCCTTTGCTGTCACCCTCCTGGTGTCCTGTGTAAATGATGAAACTAGAAAAGGTGATCATCATACCCTGGTAATTTTCTAAGAGGAGAAATGTCACTGCTGGAAAGAAGTGTCACTGCTGGAAAGAAGTGTCACTGCTGGAAAGAAGTGTCACTGAAGAGGTGAGAAGAGGGAACATCATTGTTTCCTTCAGTCTGTTCCACAGCAGGTTCCCCTGGAGCCCCAGGGACACCTGCGGGGAACCCAGGGGGGAAGAGAAAGGGCTGCCTTTGGCTCTTGCTGTGCTGCTCAGCTGGGCCGGGCTCCTGGCACACAGGGAAATCCTGGCAAGCGGGCAGCACTGCAGAGAGACAGCTCTGCCCAGGAGCAGCTCCTCTGCACAGCCCAGCAGGGCCGAGGGCACTGCCTGTAGGCACGAGAGAAGAGAAGAAAGGCAAAGGGAGGTTAAAGGCAGCAGAAAGATGGCAGGTGTTCAGCTGAGACACAACTTGGGGACACAACTTCACACTCCTCTGCAGAGTGAGTCTACAGGTGCAGGGCAATGTCGCTTGTGTTCCTGGAGGAATCTCCTAAAGCTACCCCATCCCACAGCCTTGCACATCTGTCAGGACTCTCCCAGTTTCTCTGTTGCGCCGGAGGAGGATGTTCTCCAGGGCAGGCCTTCCCTGCAGCACCGTCAGAGGGACAGCGCAGGTGGGCTCCTTCTCCCAGGGATGGTTGCGGGCTGGGAAGGTGGGGGTGCAGCCAGGGATGCCCGGGGCTGTCCTGCAGAGCAGGGTCCCTGTGCTCCGGGCGTTCTTTGTGCCAGGGCAGGGACTTTGCTGCCTGCTGGGGTCAGGTCTCATCCTGCCTGGGTAGTTGCCCACCCCTCTGCAGGGAGAAGCTGTCGGTGGGTGGTGAGAACCCCAGCAGGAGCCAGGCAGGTTCTTCCTGCCGTTGGATGAGGTGTGTGTGGTCAGGGCTGTGGGAGGTCAGGGCTACTCCCAGATCCAGATCACACCAGCACATTTCCAAGAGCACTGTCAAATGGGAAGGACAAAGCACAATTATTAGGAAGGAATGGAGCTTTTCTGAGTCAGTGTTTTCAGTTTCCTATTCCTGAGGAATCTGGGGGTTGAGAAATGGAAAAGGAGCTCCCATGTTGGACAAGTCACTGAGACTCCTGAGCTGTAACTTGGAATGCACAAGTGCTTCTGTAAGCAAATTCCTAAAGTGCTTTCGGCCTCTGCTCTGCTTTTGACAGAAGCAGCATCACTTCTGCTGGACCCATCTGTTTTTTCTTTATCTGCCCTTTTCCACCTGCAAAAAGAAAAGTTGCCCAGTCAGTGCGCTGCAAACAGGCAGGTTTCTCTCAGGTCACCGTGAGTTCACAGACATTCGGATGGAGTGGTGACAGGGAAGTCATGAATGGATTTCTGATGTTGAGTCTACTGTTTTGAAATCAGAAAATGTGGTGTTGAAGTCATCGTTAGCCTTTGAGAGGGAAACAGGAGAAAAATCGGATAAATTTGTTGTTGAAAATGAGCTGCTTCAAACTGAGGTTGACCACCTTAAAAGTCTTGTTAAAATTTGGATGATTATGAAACAGTCAACTCACGGATTACCCCCATCAATACTAGGCAATGCCCGCAGTATAAAGGCATAAAGCCCTCCCAGCCCCTCCAGGAACCCTCAAATCCCATCCCGGTCCCACAGGACACTCCCAACTTCCCCTTAAACCCTCCGAGGCCCCCAGACTTCCTCCCAGACCCACAAAAACCCACAAGATGCCCCCAAACCCCTCCCAGTTACCTCCAGCCCTCCCAGGACCTTTCAAACCCTCTCCTAGTTGCCCCCTTCCCCTTGAGTATGCCCCCAAACTCTCTCCCAGTGCCTTCCCACATCCCCGACGATTCCCCAAAACCCCTCACAGCTGCCCCAATCTCCCCAACCTCCCTCCCAAACCCCCAAACTCCCCCAAACACCTTCCCAGTTACCCCCACGACCTCCAACCCCTTCTCAGCCTCCCCATTCCTTCCCAAAGCCCCTCCCAGTTGCCGGCCCGTCCCCCAGGCTCGGGTGAGGAGGTGCCCCAGGCTGACGGGCCCGCCCAGGCAGGGGCGGTTCCAGCAGCATGTCAGGAGCCACCCCGTGCCCCGAAAGCTCCCGCCCGCCCTGGAGCCACCTCAGCTGCCCCTGCAGGGGAGAAATCCAGGCCGGAGCAGAGCAGGGGGCAGGGCCGGGCTGGGACCTCGATGGACGGGGGCACTGGGAGAGCAGGGGAGAGACCAGGATGGGATGAGAGGGCACTGGGAGAGAGGGGAGACACTGGGATGGGCTGAGGGGGCACTGGGAGGGAGAGGGGAAAGTTTTTTGCCCCTTTCCTGGGCACTTGAACACCCTCTGCACCCCCGTTCCTGGCCGTGCCGGCTGTCCTTCCCCCCAAGCCATGAACAGGTTTTGGGGCTCCCTCGTGGG
>NW_021938489.1:0-7538 GCF_001715985.3 Manacus vitellinus
GAGGGACCCTGAGGGTTGGGGAGGTGCAGGAAGGGGGGGGAGGGGCTTTGGGGGGGCCCTTAAAGGTGGGGGGAGGGGCTGAAAGTGGGTCCATCATTGGGAGGGGACACGCCCACCCAAAACCCAGTAAGTCCCAGTTGAGCTCCCAGTTCAGGGAGGGGGAGAGGATGCAAAAGACACGCCCACTTGCAGAGGCTATGGCCACCTTGGGATGGGACACGCCCACCAGGGAGAGACCACGCCCACCTAAAGAAGGGACACGCCCACCCCCAAACCACTAAGTCCCAGCTGAGTTCTGCCTTAACTGGTCCTTACTGGTCCCACCACCCCATTCTGCGTTCCAGTGACCCGTACTGGTCCATACTGGTTTATACTGGTCTATCCTGGTTTATACTGGTCTGTACTGGTCTGACCTTGATGGAGATGCTGAAGTGCTCCCAACCCCCTTAACTGGTCCTTACTGGTCCCATCACCCTATTCCGTGTTCCAGTGACCCGTACTGGTTTATATTGGTCTATACTGGTCCATACTGGTTTATACTAATCTATACTGGTCTATACTGGTCTGTACTGGTCTGACGTTGACAGAGATGCTCTACCTTGGTTTATACTGGTCTATACTGGTCCATACTGGTCCATACTGGTTTGTACCGGTCTGTACTGGTCTGACCTTGATGGAGATGCTGAAGTGCCCCCAACCCCCTTAACTGGTCCTTACTGGTCCCACCACCCTGCTCACTGTTCTACTGACCTGTACTGGTCCATACTGGTCTATACTGGTCCGTACTGGTTTTTTACTGGTCTATACTGGTCTAGACTGGTCTATACTGGTCTACACTGGTCTATACTGGTCTATAATGGTCTGACCTTGATGGAGATGCTGAAGTGCCCCCAAGCCCCTTAACTGGTCCTTATCGGTCCCACTGCCCCATTCCCCATTCCAGTGACCCATATTGGTCTATACTGGTCCATACTGGTTTATACTGGTCTATACCGATCTATACTGGTCTATACCGATCTATACTGGTCTATGCTGCTCTGTACTGGTCTGACCTTGATGGAGATGCTGAAGTGCCCCCAACCCCCTTAACTGGTCCTTACTAGTCCCACCGCCCTGCTCCCCATTCCATTGACCCATACTGGGTCGTGGTGGCAAGAACCCCAGCAGGAGCCAGGTGGGGTCTTCCTGCCATTGGATGAGTGCTCTGGGAGGTCAGGGCTGCTCACAGATCCAGATCACAGCAGCACATTTCCAAGAGCACTGTCAAATGGGAAGGACAAAGCACAATTATTAGGAAGGAATGGAGCTTTTCTGAGTAAGTGTTTCCAGTTTCCTACTCCTGAGGAATCTGGGGGTTGAGAAATGGAAAAGAAACTCTCATGTTGGACAAGTCACTGAGACTCCTGAGCTGTAACTTGGAATGCGCAAGTGCTTCTGTAAGCAACTTCCTAAAGTGCTTTCGGTCTCAGCTCTGCTTTTGACAGAAGCAGCCTCACTTCTGCTGGACCCATCTGTTTTTTCTTTATCTGCCCTTTTCCACCTGCCTGAGGTTTCTCTCAGGTCAAAGTGAGAGCACAGACATTTGGATGGAGTGCTGACAGGGAAGGATTTCTGATGTTGAATCTACTGTTTTGAAATCAGAAAATGTGGTGCTGAAGTCATCGTTGGCCTTTGAGAGGGAAACAGGAGAAAAATCAGATAAACTTGTTGCTAAAAATGAGCTGCTTCAAACTGAGGTTGACCACCTTCAAAGTCTTGTTGCGCCAGAGTGCAGAGAGAAAACTGTTGCTAAAAAAAACAGGCTCCTGGTTTGGTCAGGCAACTTCATAAACCAGTGTCTTACCCTGGCATTGAGACTTGGGAAACCACAGAGAACCCTGATTCAAAGTCTCAGGAGAGAAAGAAACAAGGAGAATTTGAAGTTCAACTGATGTTTCTAGAGTCTCCCAGCTTTCCTCACATTAATGAAAATAGACTGAGTGATCCCTGTGATAATGAACAAAGGGAAGATTATTCTTTACCTCCCTCAATTTCCTTTGTGCCTGATACTGAATCCACTAAAAAACCTTGGACTCAAAAAGAGAACTCGACCCAGAAAACAACTCAATTCATTCTGATTCAAGTGGTTAAAGAGCAGAAGCATTATGGCGATAAACCTGGACAAATTAAAAGCCAACCAGTGAAATCCTATCAATATATCACATACCTTGGGATTCCACTTTGTTCTCATCAACAGTTAATACAATTTCCAATGGATATGGGGACAAAATGTTGGCAGCAAAATGCCAAAGATGGGATTAAAACCCAGACGAAAAAGAATTAAAATCACTGGAGAAAAAGAAGAAACCAGTCTTCAACCAAGAGCTTCACCCTGTTACTGTTTTGTTGATATTACCTTTTTGCTTTTTATTCTAATAATCATATTGTATGTTAAAATTTGAATGATTATGAAACAGTCAGCTCACTGATTACCCCCATCAATACTAGATGATGCCCGCACTATACACCCGTCCCAGCCCCTCCAGGAGCCCTCAAATCCCATCCTGGTCCCACAGGACACTCCCAACTTCCCCTCAAACACTCCGAGGCCCCCAGATTGCCTCCCAGATCCAGAAAACTCTTGCTGCCTGCCCATGGAGTGCCCAGTGTGGCCCACCAACTGCACCACAAAGCCAAAGCTTCCAGGTTTTCTTTCCTGGGAATTAGGGCTGTTGTTTCCTATTTTCAACCATGCCTCCCAACTGATAGCCCAACTCCCAAACTGCTAGCATGCCTGTTGATACAGAATTGTTAAAATAAACCTTACCAGTATATGTTTTCAGACACCCATTATTTAGTGTCGTTTCACTTTAATCCACCCCAAGGGAATTATTAATAAAAACCTGAGTTACCCCCTCTCCCCTTTTCCTGGGGCGGGGTGTAACACCAATCAGCACTGACTCCGCCCAGTAGGCATAGCAAAGGAAGTTTCCTTTTGGTTTAGGGTTTAGTGTTAGGGTTAGGCTTAGGCTTAGGGTTAGGGTTTAAGGTTAGGGTTAGGGTTAGGGTTAGGTTTTGAGTTAGGGTTAGGGTTAGGAAATTTAGGGTTAGAGTTAGAGTTAGCAAAAATTAGGGTTAGGGTTAGGGTTTTGTTTAGGGTTAGCAAAAGACAGGGTTACTGTTAGGGTTAGGGTTAGGGTTAGGGGTATGGGTAAGGGTTAGGGTTAGGAAGAATTTGTCTCAGTGCGCGATCTAACAATCGCGGTTTTAGCCCATTCTGGACACGCAGCGGGGCCCAATAAGCCCCTCTCAGGCTATAAGCCCGATTCATTGCCCACCGCTGTCAGAATCTTTTGCTTTTTCTCTTGGGTCTCTGCTTTTGCTGTTGCTGTTCAGTTGCGTGTCTGGCAGAATACCCACCGCCGTCCAGTATGTACTCTACTTCTATAGAGCACTGTCCCCTAACCCCAACATTAGAAGAGAGACTGGAAACTATGCACAAACCCTGTTCCCTAACCCTAACCCTAACCAAGAGACTGCAAGCTATGCACAAACCTTTTTCCCTAACCCTAACCTTAAAAGTGAGAATGCAAGCTATGCGCAAACCCTTTTCCCTAACCCTAACCCTAAAAACGAGACTGCAAGTTATGCGCAAACCCTCTTCCCTAACCCTAACCTTAAAACAGGGACTGCAAACTATGCGCAAACCCTGTTACCTAACCCTAACCTTAAAAAAGAGACTACAAGCTATACGCAAACTCTTTTCTCTGAACCTAACCTTAAAGAAGAGACTGCAAGCTATGCGCAAACCCGATTCCCTGACCCTAATCCTAAAAAAGCGAATGCAAGCTATGTGCAAACCCTGTTCCCTAACCTTAACCTTAAAGAGACTGCAAACTATGCACAAAACCAGTTCCCTAACCCTAACTTTAAAAAAGAGACTGCAAGCTACTAGGGTTAGGGTTAGGGTTAGGGTTAGGGTAAGGGTTAGGGTTGGGGTTAGGCTTTAGGGTTAGGGTTAGGGTTAGGGTTAGGGTTAGGGTTAGGGTTAGGGTTAGGGTTAGGGTTAGGGTTAGGGTTAGGGTTAGGGTTAGGGTTGGGTTAGGGTTAGGGTTAGGGTTAGGGTTAGGGTTAGGGTTAGGGTTAGGGTTAGGGTTAGGGTTAGGGTTAGGGTTAGTCAGAATCTGTCTCAATGCGCGATCTAACTATCGCGGGTTTACCCCATTCCAGGAACGCAGTGGTGCCCAGTAAACCCCTCTCGGGCTATAAACCCGATTCAGTGCCCACCGCTGTCAGAATCTTTTGCTTTTTCTCTTGGGTCTCTGCTTTTGCTGTTGCTGTTCTGTTGCGTGTCTGGCAGAATCCCCACCGCCGTCCGGTATGTACTCTGCTTCTATAGAGCACTGGCCCCGCCCACTGGGTGGAGTCAAGAGGTGGAGTCCGTGTTGATTGTTCTGCGTCACTGGCTCCGCCTACTGGGCGGAGTCAGTGCTGATTGGTGTTACAACCCGCCCCAGGAAAAGGGGAGAGGGGGTAACTCAGGTTTTTATTAATAATTCCCTTGGGGTGGATTAAAGTGAAATGACACTAAATAATCGGTGTCTGAAAACATATACTGGCAAGGTTTATTTTAACAATTCTGTATCAACAGGCATGCTAGCAGTTTGGGTGCTGTCATACCACAATGTGACACAAAGATAACCTTTGGGGGGGGGAAAGAAAATGCATAGGGGAGAGAAAGGCAGGATAAGAGCAAGGGAGAGTAAGAGAAAGAAAAGCTGAGAGTGGACAGATGTATACAGTCACTGACCATGGGGTCCAGCGATGCTTCCATGTCTGTCAGTTGAAGTGGTGGCCTTGATCTGCCGGGGGTGAAGGAGGGAAGTCCCCATACTCCAAGAAGTTATGAGTTATAGCCATGATTAGTGTCACGGACCATGCCTCGAGCCTCCAACATCTCGAGGGTTGCAGTCTCTCTTCTAAGGTTAGGGAAAAGGCTTTGGGCATAGTTTGCAGTTACTGTGTGGACCAATTGTCAGAGACTGAAATGGTTAATGATTTATGCATTCTAGGAGACTTTTCAGGCTTTTGACTTGCATGATACCTCTGATGAGCAGCCGGGCCCCTCCCTCCCTCCAGTGCTGACGGTGTGAAGCCCTGAAAAGGCAAGAGCTGAGCTTACAGGCTTTTGACTGTTGATATATCTGATGAGGAATCCGGCCCCTCCCTCCCTCTGCTATGAGATGTTAGGGTTAGGGTTAGGGTTAAGGTTAGCAAGGGTTAGGGTTTAGGTTTTAGGGTTTACGGTTTGGGGTTTAAGGTAGAGTTAAACCATCATTTTCGGGGTATGGGCCCTATAGCTTAATTAGCTGACCTTACTAGAAAATAATATAGGGGGAGTATAGAGGATTTTGATTCCTTTAGTGTAGGTTCGAGTCCTACTTTTCTAAAATTAGGAAATGAGAGGATTGGTATACCTCTATGTTTACTTTATCATAGTAACCCTTTTGGATTCAGGCACATTTCCTTGAGTGTCTTAGGTAGGGGGTAGGCCTGCATAGGAGATAGGAAGGCTGGTATGCCATAGGCATAAGGCTAATGTTAGGGGTAAGAAGTTTTTTCAAAGCAAATGTATGAGTTGATCATATCGGAATCGAGGGTAAGAGGCACGGATTCATAAGAATCCTGCGGAAAGGAGGAGGGGTTTTGTAGCTAAAGTAGGGGGAATGAGTTCTTGAGGGAGATTAAGTGAGCTGGGGTTTAGGCATAGAATGGTTGTGAGTGCATTTATTAGTATAATATTAGCATATTCGGCAAGAAAAAACAAGGCGAATGGCCCTGCAACATATTCTACGTTGAACCCTGAGACTAGTTCAGATTCTCCTTCTGTCAGGTCAAATGGAGCGCGGTTTGTTTCGGCAAGAGTGGAGATATATTATTGCTAAGGGCCAGGAGGAGAAAATGAGGTAGAGAGGTTCTTGAGTTGTAGCTAGGGTATTGAGGGTGTAGTTACCACTAAGGCTAATTACGGATAGGAGAATAATGGCTAGGGTAACTTCGTAAGAGATAGTTTGTGCGACTGCTCGGAGGGCGCCGATTAAGGCATATTTTGAGTTAGAGGCTCACCCTGATCATCGAATTGAGTAGACTGCCAAACTAGATAGAGCTAGAAGGAAGAGTATGCCAAGGTTTAGGTCAGTAAGGGGAAAGGGTAGGGGAAGTGGTGTTCAGATTGTAATTGCTAGGAGATGGGTTAAGATAGGAGTGGATATAAATAAGTAAGGGGATGAAGTTGATGGACGAATTGGTTCTTTAATGAATAGCTTTACTCCATCTGCTATAGGTTGTAAGAGGCCAAATGGTCCTACAATATTAGGCCCTTTTCGGACTTGCATATAACTTAGAATCTTACGTTCAACTAGGGTAAGAAATGCTACGGCGATGAGGATGGAGAGAGCATAGGATATTGATATAATAAAGTAAGTGAGGGTTATTGATATAATAAAGTAAGTGAGGGTTAAGTGAATTGTCATGTGGTTTGCGTTGGAGCTAGGGAGAGGATTTGAACCTCTGGGTAAAGGGCTTAAGCCTTCTGCATTTGCCAAGCTCTGCCACGCTAGCGGTCCTTTTCTAGGAGGGGGTTATGGTGGAGCTCTTAGTAATTTAGTTGGGTTCATTACTGGGTGCGAAGACGTGCTTGTGGCATAGGCCTTACTTCTTCGATCCTTTCGTACTAGAAGGAGTTGTAACATAGATAGAAACCGACCTGGATTACTCCGGTCTGAACTCAGATCACATAGGACTGTTAATCGTTGAACAAACGAACCCTTGGTAGCGGTTGCACCACTAGGATGTCCTGATCCAACATCGAGGTCGTAAACCTTCTTGTCGATGTGGGCTCTTGAAGGAGATTGCGCTGTTATCCCTGGGGTAGCTAGGTTCATTAATCAATTATATTGGGTCTGGTTACTATTAGCACGTTGATGGGTAGTTTTTGGTTAAGATGGATTGTCTGATATTTGGAGGTTAAGTTTGTCTCCAAGGTCGCCCCAACCAAAAAATGCACACCAGCAAAATCCCGGGGGAGTAGACCCTGTGGGTGAGTATTGTTTATGGGAGTGGTAACAGATTTTAAAGTTCCACAGGGTCTTCTTGTCTTATGGGGTTATTCCTGCTTTTGCATGGGAAGATCAATTTCACTGATTATCTGTAGGAGACAGCTAAGACCTCGTTAAGCCATTCATACAAGTCCCGATTTATGGGACAATTGATTGCGCTACCTTTGCACGGCTAGGATACCGCGGCCGTTGAACGAATTGTCACTGGGCAGGCTTCACCTTTAATACTTGGTTTGCTAAAGGTTATGTTTTTGGTAAACAGTCGGGCCTTGGATTTGCCTAGTTCCTTTTACAGATTTTAATCGTCTTTGGGGGCGCTCCATAGGTGGGTTAACAGAGTTTTGGGTATAAGTCTTGTTAAGGTTAAAAAATATCCTGTGGATTGTTAATAATGTTGTAATGTAAGCTTGCGCCATAGAGGGGATCCCTAGTTACTTATTT
>NW_021938490.1:0-9531 GCF_001715985.3 Manacus vitellinus
GCCTGGAATTCCTCCAGGCCGTGCCATTAACATGCAAGACAAGGAGAAAACCCAAACTGCTCTGAGGGGGATCTTGGACCACAAGCAGAGGCAGGACTTGGCCTGAGCACCTTCCCTGGGTTTGGTTGAGCACCTCGAGTGACCCTTCCCAGCTTGGAGCAGCCTTGGGGTGTCCCTTGTCCTCCCAAGCCTGTTATTCCTCTGGGAAAAGCCACCTGTGACAGGAAGGCCTGGGGGTGCTGGGGGTGGGCAGAAGAGCTGCTGTCAGGGTTTAGTAACCCAGCGTGTCCACCCAGCCCGTGATTTTCCTTAGAAAGCCAAGCAGGGAATTTTCCAACCACCTGACAATCAGTTTTCATTCTCCATGCTTGTCTTCCCAGCTGGAGAGGGGGCTGGAGACACCTCTCCAAGCCACATCCCTGCCCTCCCACCCCTGCAGCTGCAGGTCCTCAGGTGCCCCCTGCTCAGCCACCCCACCCCAAACCCTACCCAGACAATTGCTGGGCTGGGGAGGAGGGAGTAGAGAGAATCCCGGGATTGTTTGGGGCTTGGAAAACCCCTCCCAAGCCATCAAGTCCGAAGTTGAACCCGGCACTGCCGAGCCCACCACGAAAACAAGGCCTGGAGTGCCACATCCATGGGGCTTTGATGTCCCTGAAAACAAATCCTTGAGTGCCACATCCACAGGGGTTTGATGTCCCTGAAAACAAATCCTTGAGTGCCTCATCCACAGGGGTTTGGTGTCCCTGAAAACAAGGCCTTGAGTGCCACATCCACGGGGCTTTGATGTCCCTCCAGGGTTGGTCTCCTGGTTCAGAAGGTGCAGAGCAGAAAGGGAAAATATCCCAATAGTGAAGAGAGAGGGGTGGGTAAAGGTCCCAACAGCTCTGGGGGGAAGGGGGAAGGAGCATTTTAAAGGCAAATCCTGGCTGGGAAGGAAGGGAATGGAATAAAGGTGTGGACAAAGTTGTCCTGGAGAAGGGGAATGGGGAAGGAGTGTTCCATCATCTCATCTCCTGGAGAAGGGGAATGGGGAATGGGTGTTCCACCATCTCATCCTCTGGAGGAGGGGAATGAGGAATGAGTGTTCCCATCATCTCATCTCTTGGAAAAGGTGAAAAAGGAATGAGGGTTCTCATCATCTCATCTCCTGGAGAAGGGGAACGGGGAATGAGTGTTCCCATCATCTCATCCTCTGGAGAAGGGGAATTGGGAATGAGTGTTCCTATCATCTCATCTCCTGGAGAAGGGAAATGGGGAATGAGTGTTCCTATCACCAGCCTGGGAAACCTGTTCCAGTGCTTGACAGCCCTTTCCAGGAGGAATTTTTTCCTGATATCCCAGCTAAACTTCCCCTGGTGCAGCTGGAGGCCTTTTCCCAAGGCTCTGAGGGCAGGGACACCCCTGACCACTGGTTGGTCCCATCTCCTGGATTCCTGTTCACTTCCAGGTGGGAATTTAGGGTTTAACTGGAGCCCAACTTCATCTCTCAGGTTGGATTTCGAAGCCCCATCA
This sequence comes from Manacus vitellinus, assembly GCF_001715985.3. NCBI lineage: Eukaryota > Metazoa > Chordata > Aves > Passeriformes > Pipridae > Manacus > Manacus vitellinus. Next base: position 1,516 of record NW_021938490.1, read on the forward strand.
GAACAGATGAACTGAGAGACTTTTCTACTCTTCTTTGCCAGGATTTCCCTGCCAGGCTTTCCTTTCCAGCTTTTCCCTGCCTGCTTTTCCCTGCCAGGCTTTCCTTTCCAGGTTTTCCCTGCCAGGCTTTCCTTTCCAGGTTTTCCCTGCCTGGTTTTCCCTGCCTGCTTTTCCCTGACAGGCTTTCCTTTCCAGCTTTTCCCTGCCTGCTTTTCCCTGCCTGCTTTTCCCTGACAGGCTTTCCTTTCCAGGCTTTTCTTTCCAGCTCTTCCCTGCCTGCTTTTCCTTTCCATGTTTTTCCTACCAGGCTTTCCTTTCCAGATTTTCCCTGCCAGACTTATCTTTCCATGTTTTCCCTGCCTGCTTTTCCCTGCCAGGATTTCCTTTCCAGGCTTTCTTTTCCAGCTTTTCCCTGCCAGGTTTCCTTTCCATCTCTTCTCTTTCTGGTTTTCCCTGCCAGGCTTTCCTTTCCAGTTTTTCCCTGCCAGGTTTTCCTTCCCATTTTTCTCTGCCTGGTTTTCCCTGCCAGGCTTTCTTTTCAGCTTTTCCCTGCCTGGTTTTCCTTGCCAGGCTTTCCTTTCCAGCTTTACCCTGCCTGCTTTTCCCTGCCAGGCTTTCTTTGCCAGCTTTACCCTGACAGGCTTTCCTTTCCAGCTTTTCCCTACTTGGTTTTCCCTGCCTGGTTTTCCTGCCAGGCTTTCCTTTCCAGGCTTTCCTTTCCAGCTTTACCCTGCCTGGCTTTCTTTTCCAGCTTTTCCCTGCCTGGTTTTCCCTGACAGGCTTTCCTTTCCAGCTTTTCCCTGCCTGGTTTTCCTTTCCAAGTTTTCCCAGCCTCATCCCCTCTATGGGTGTCCAAGAGCTTTTCTCCCTGGCCTGGACACCTCTACAACCTGCACCATTTCACCCATTAAAAAAGAAAACAAACAAGTTTTAGGAAAAATATGGACTAGTGGGAGGTGTCCCTGCCCATGGCAGGGCCTTGGGATTGGATGGTCTGGAAGGTCCCTCCCAACCCAAACCATTCCAGGATTCTGGGATGAAAATAAAATGCAACTCCCCACATGAGTTTCTGGAGTTTTCCCCTCATTCCTGGTCAGGAACCAACTTATATCCTCCCTCCTTGCAGCCTTTTTGTCCTTAAAGGAATTTCGTTGCTCTCCTCCAAACTGAACAGCAGCATTTTTTGTCCCCAGGTCGTTTTTTTTCCTCAACACAACTCTACATTTTATATTATATAATATTGGATATTTTATATTATATCATATTGGAGTGTTTTATTGTATTATTTTACTTATTTATTTATTTATTTATTTTATTTAACTTTCCATTGTTTTGCACAATAAAACTTCCCTTCCACCCCAGGGAAGGAGCGAGTCCCTCTCCTGTTCCAGTATTTGATCAGCAGAAAACAGGACTTAATTTCCAATTTAAACACGTTGTTCCTGGAAGAACTGAATTCCCACAGAGCAAAAGGCTTATTCTGGGAAAAAATGAAGCACTTACAAAAAGAAATCCATATTGAGGCACCTCATCCCTTTCCATGTGGAAAAGCAAAGGGAAACGCTCCAAACCTGGGCAGGGCTTGTCCCAAAAGAACCTGCTGGAGGGTGGAGGATGGATCTCACTCCTCAGGACCAAAGGACCCTTCTCAGCCCAAATCCAGGTCTTTTTCCCAAGTGCCAACACTTTTGGGAAGAGCAGAGGAGGGGGGAGTGGAAGTGATGCCTCATCCCAGCTCCCAGCTCAGGGAGGGGTTGGTTCCTCACCCAGAAAGGAGCCCTGGGGTCACCTGGTGTCACCTCCCTGGAGGTCACAGAGCCCTCCTGGAATTCATTCCCTTTCCTCTGCCAGATTTGTTAGTTTTTGGCTTGTTCTGTGGCACCTCTCAGGTGCAGAGGCGGAAGGAGCATTGAATGAATGAATATAATCTAAATTAACTGGTAACAACACAATCCCGGGGTGGGGTGGGTTGGAAGGGGCTTTAAAGATCATCTCATTCCAACCCCCTGCTGTGGGCAGGGACACCTTCCACTGGAGCAGCTCCATCCAGCCTGCTCTTGGTCTCCCAGGAGGATGAGGCAGAGGATTTAAACCCTCTCCAAGGCTTCTCCAGCCTGAGGGGAAGCTCTGAGTGCTGTTTAAGGGCTGGGTGGAAGCAAATCCGTCACCTTCAGAGGGACATCCATCATCTCCAGAGGGACACTCATCACCCTGAGATGGACACCCCTGACCTCCAGAGGGACACCTATTACCCTCAGAGGGACACCCATCACCTCAGAGGGACACCCATCACTTCCAGAGGAACACCTATAACCTCCAGAGAGACACCCATCACCCTCAAAGGGACACCCATCACCCTGAGAGGGACACCCCTGACCTCCAGAGGGACACCTCTCACCCTCAAAGGAACACCTCTCACCCTCACAGGGACACCCATTACCCTCAGAGGGACATCCCTCATCTCCAGATGGACACCCATCACCTTCAGAGGGACACCCACCACCCTGAGAGGGACACCCCTGACCTCCAGAGGGACACCTATTACCCTCAGATGGGCACCCATCACCCTCAGAGGGACACCCATCACCCTCAGAGGGACATCCATAACCTCCAGAGGGACACCCCTCACCCTCAGAGGGACACATGATGCTCCGAGGGACACCCATAACCTCCAGAGAGACACCCATCACCCTCAGAGGGACACCCATCACCCTCAGAGCAACACCATAACCTCCAGAGGGACACCCTGAGTGTCAGAGGGGCCTGAACCCCTCAGAGCAAGCCCCTTCCATCTTATTTCTGGGATAGCAGCAGGATCTGGGTGGGATCTGGGTGGGATTTGGGTGCCAAACTGGCTGCCCTGGCTCTGCTCCAGGCACAGCTCCGGGCAAAGATCTGGCAGAGGTGACCTGGAGCTCCTGCAGGTCCCAGGGGGCTCAGGAGGGGAGGGGACAAGGGGAGGCAGCCCCGGGGGGGGCTCAGGATGTGTCTCCATCCTGTCCTTGTCATCCTGGGAGCCCCTCTGAGCCCGAACCCTGGGTTAGGTCACTGTGTCTCAGTGACTCAGGGTCATGGGAAGTGGGATTTGCACTTCCCGGCCTCGGAGGAGCCAGGAAAAGGGAGATGTGAAGATGGGAATCGCTGAGCTCTTTCCATACCTAGTGTAGAACACTTTGAGGAGCTCCCAGACAGCCCAGAACACAGCTTGCCTTGGCCCCAGCGGGGTTCCTCTGCCTGCAGTGGGATGTTTCCCAGAGATGGAGAGGTTGGTTGGTCCTCACCAGCAGCTCCTTGGCTTCCAGGGCCTCCAAGGAGGGCCCAAAGCAGCATCTCAGCCCCCAGAGCTTTGCCTCATGGGCTCGGGGTGATGGATGGAGCCAAAGTGGATGGATGGGCTAAAAGCTGATGGACATTCAGAGCTTTCACCCAGGCAGGAGGAGCCCAGATCTCCCTTGGAGGAGAGGGTTTAAATCCTCCCAGGGGAACAAGACCTCAACCTCCAAAGCTTTGCCTCAGGGTCTCAGAGGGATGGAGAGACTCAAAATTGATGGGCAGACTAAAAGCCAGTGGAAAGACATTGATGGGCCCACTAAAAATCAATGGAAAGACATTGATAGGCCCACTAAAAATTCAGTGGAAAGACTTTGATAGACTTACTAAAATTCAGTGGAAAAACTTTGATAGACTTAATAAAATTCAGTGGAAAGACTTTGATGGACCCACTAAAATTCAGTGGAAAGACTTTGATAGACTGACTAAAATTCAGTGGAAAGACTTTGATGGACCCACTAAAATTCAGTGGAAAGACTTTGATAGACTGACTAAAATTCAGTGGAAAGACTTTGATGGACTCACTAAAATTCAATGGAAAGACTTTGATGGGCCTACTAAAAATCAATGGAAAGACATTGATAGACTGACTAAAATTCAGTGGAAAAACTTTGATAGACTCACTAAAATTCAGTGGAAAGACTTTGATAGACTGACTAAAATTCAATGGAAAGACATTGATTGACTAAAATTCAATGGAAAGACTTTGATGGACTCACTAAAATTCAATGGAAAGACTTTGATGGACCCACTAAAAATCAACGAACAACAGACCAAAAACCACTGGATGTCCTCTGTCCTTCCCACTCTTCTGATTCTTGCAGAAAAAAAAAAAAAAGGCACAGGATTAGTTTTAATTCATGACTAAGAAATACAAAATCTAGAATCGAAACATTTCGAGCTGCAACACCCAAATTTCCAGAGGGAAAGAATAAATCCCAAATATCCCAAAAAAATCCTGCTGAACATCTCCCAGGCCTTTGGGAGCAGCCGGGGGAGGGAGAGTCCTTGCTTCTCCAACTTGTAATTGCTTAAGGAGTGTCCCCTGATATAATTAACGAGGGTGCTTTAATTAAGAAGCCAGAGTAACGATGCTCAAAACAACTCCATCTGCTGCGGGGAGAGCGAGAGGAAAAAAAAAAAAAAAGGCCACATATATAAATATATATATTATATAGGGAGAAATAAAGGAGGCTGTGGTGGTGTGGGAGCCGCTTCCAAAGGGTGAGGATGTTCTCCTGCTCTGTGTCCCGTCATTACGTGCCGTGAAATCACCCCCGACATCAAAGGGGCACGAAAGGAATGTGGCGAATGCCGCCGCTGGAATAATTGCCTGGAAAATTAAAGCTCAGCCGTGCCAGCCATTGTGTGTTAAATACCCCCGGGCGGGGAAGGTCGAGCCTTGCAAACGAGTAGGTGTGTCTGAAGAGCCCAGGCAGAGGCAGCAGTTTTCCAAACCGTCTGGAATTTGCCAGCTGATCCGCATCCTGTCCTGCTGGCATGGAGTGCCAAAGGCTTGGGAGATGTTCAGCAGGATTTTTTTGGGGGGGTATTTGGGGCTTGAGAGACGTTCAGCAGGATTTTTGGGGGGGTGTTTGGGATGTTTTTTTTTTCCCCCTCTGGAAATTCAGGTGCCACGGCTAGAAATGTTTCAATTCTAGACTTTCTATTTCTTAGTCATGAATTAAAACTAATCCTACGCCTTCTTTTTTTTTTCCTGCAAGAAGAAGCAGAAGAGTGGGAAGGACAGAGGACATCCAGTGGGTTTTTTGGTCTGTTTTTCGTTGATTTTTAGTGGGTCCATCAAAGTCTTTCCATTGCATTTTAGTGGGTCCATCAAAGTCTTTCCATTGATTTTTAGTGGGTCCATCAAAGTCTTTCCATTGAATTTTAGTGGGTCCATCAAAGTCTTTTTGCCCCTGGGCTGAGTAAAGTTCCTCAGGCTCCATCTCTGTGATTCCTGGGGGTTTGGGATCACAAAGATGGAGCCTGAGGAACTTTACTCAGGGATTTTGGGATCACAAAGATGGAACCTGAGGAACTTTACTCAGGGGGTTTGGGATCACAAAGGTGGAACCTGAGGAACTTTACTCAGGGAGTTTGGGATCACAAAGATGGAGCCTGAGGAACTTTACTCAGGGATTTTGGGATCACAAAGGTGGAACCTGAGGAACTTTACTCAGGGGGTTTGGGATCACAAAGATGGAGCCTGAGGAACTTTACTCAGGGAGTTTGGGATCACAAAGATGGAGCCTGAGGAACTTTACTCAGGGATTTTGGGATCACAAAGGTGGAGCCTGAGGAACTTTACTCAGGGGGTTTGGGATCACAAAGATGGAGCCTGAGGAACTTTACTCAGCCCAAGGGGGCAAAAATTGGGAGTTTCCTTGAGGAAGAATTGAGTAAACAGAGCTGAGGGCAGGGGTGGTTTAGCCGGGAAGGCACAGGGAGAACATGCGGAGTTCATACCGGGAAAGGCCTGGAACTGAGGTTTTCCTCCAGGAACAACCCTTGGGATTTTGCTGCCTCTGGGCTTGTCCCAGACGGCCTAAAAGGGCTGAGCAGCTCTCCAGCAGGCGCCAGAAATTGGGTGAAAAACCGCCTTTTTGTTTTCCCTGCCCCCGCCCTTCCCGCACCCGCTGTCCCCTGCGCGGCTCGTCCCGGGTTCCGCCGCGGCTCTCCACCTCCGGGACAACTTTTTGTGTTCGCTGACTCCAGCTTTTCCAGCCCTGCTTCGAAGTGATTCAAACCCGGCCACGTCCACAGCTTTCCTGGTGTGGTGACTCTTTCCCCCTCCCCAACAGCCGGCTCTGCATGTGCCACCCTGCTCTCCGCTCTTGACGGTCGGCGGGATGACCTTTTTGTGGGAGCAAAAACGCTCGTTCAATCCCGTTGGCCACTCCGGGGACAACAGTTTCGCCGATGGTATCACGTACATCCACCAACCGCTGCCTGGAGTTTTGCACTTCACACGCTTCTGCTATCTGGGAAGTGCTGGCAGCCACCCCAAAAACGATGGGGAGACAGCAAGGACTGGGATGTGAAGAGGAAACCCCGAGGTGGATCTGCCTGCGCTGGGTTAAGGACGATCTTCCAGGTGTTTTCCAACCCTAAATGATCCCGTGATTGTAGGATCCTCAAACCCCTGCTGGAGGAAGCAGAGCTGCTCCTTCCAAGCCTGGAGATGCCGTGGCATTATTTTTTTTTATTATTTTTTTTATTTTATTTTTTTTTCCCCTTGCAAGAGGAACATTCCTGTTCCTGGCTGGGCTTCAGCTCCTCCGTCTGCTCCCGCTTCGCTGCTGCAGTTTCGTTTGGAGATGTTCCTTCCCCTCCCCTGGGATGTTTGAAAACTAGTCCGGACAAAGTACAGGACAGAGCAACGAGCACGTAGAGGGGGGGGTAGGAGAGGGATGGAGTAAATTACTTAATGAGTTTTTTCCCAGCCCTAACTCCTGTGATCCTATGACTTCACCTCCTCGACGAGCTCTTGCTCAACAGGGGCTGGCACGGGAGGGACTCCTGAGTCCCCACCCCGGAGCTGACCCCGCTCAAAGGGGAGGTTGGAACAGCAGCCCCCCCTCCCCCCCACCTCCCAACCCTCTATTTATGGGCTGCAAAATGATTTATGATCTATTGGGATGAAAAAAGAGAATCAGAATGTCAGGTATTATAAACTGTGATTATGCTCCAGCTCCTGGAAACGCTCCCCCCTTTTGAGTTTCTGAGCTGTTTTAAGGGCGAGATAAAATCCACAGCAACAACCCAAATTACAGGCTCCTTTAGGCAACTCATTAATATTGTTTTATAAATGAACATAATATTCCTGGGCAAACGTTGAAAGTGCTTCAAACCCTCTTCTCTTGTTTTTTTTTGGGTTTTTTTTTTTGTTTTTAGTGGCAAAAAATACCCAGCGACAGTTTTCGACATCCAATAATTACGATTATTAATAACTCCCCTTTATGTAGCGCCTTTGATCATCAAGTTTGTTACAAACAATGGTGTGGATGTTCAGGGAGACACACACACACACATGTGCAGAACGAGCAGCACCAGCTTATCAACCCTCCCATCACCCACAGCAGAAGAAATCCCAAAAAAAAAAAAAAACCCAAAAAAAAGCCTTGTCTGCTGCTGGGATATTTGGGATATTCAACCCACAGCTCTGATCTCATTAACACTCGTTTATTCACCTCAGCCACCCCTTCAAACCAGCCCCGTGCTCTGAAAAAAACTCTCAGGCCCGACCGAAATTGCGGCCGGGGGTGGTTTGGGGTTTGTTGGTTGGATTTGGGGTTTCTCTTTTCCAGCCAGGGACAACACACCTGCCCTGCAAAATCCTCCGGGGGGCTGGAAAGGATTGCACAAGTGGCCAAAGGCTTTTTTTCACCTCAGCCAGGGGATGGTGCTCCGGTGTCACCCAGGGAGGGGCACTGGGCTGCTTCGGGAGAAGAATTCCAGGGGAAAAGGGGCAGAGGGAGGAGGTGAGGCTGTTGGGAAGGACACAGAGGGAAGTGCAGTTCAACTGAGCAGTTTAGGTGACGTGGTGCCTCTTGATTGGGTTTTTTCTTGGTCACAGAGGGCTCAACACAGAATCCTGGAATGGTTTGGGTGGGAAGGGACCTTCAAGTCCATCCAGTGCCACCCCCTGCCATGGGCAGGGACACCTTCCACTAGTCCAGGTTG
>NW_021938491.1:0-3875 GCF_001715985.3 Manacus vitellinus
CCAAATATTCCCTCCCCTCTGGATTTGAAACAGGGGGTGGCAAACACGCGTGTGCAGGTCCTGCAGCAGCTCCAGAGCTGCCCAGGGACCAGCTGGGCCCCTTCTTCTACTCCTGCAGAAGCACAGATCAGCTGTTAAATCCAATATCTTCCCCATCTCATCATTCCTCCCCTCTGATATTCCTCAAGAGCCTGCCTGAGCTCTTGGATGCTGAGAACATCCAAGTCCCTGATCCGGAACCCGCAGGTTTTTGGCCGAGCGATAATTTGGGAAGGTTCTGAACCCCCCTCCAGCTCTATGGCAAAAACAGCCGTGGAGAGTTTAATCATTAGAAACAATATGTAAACTGATGTGCTTGATTAAATTTAACAATGTGTGTAAAGCCATAAAGGCCAGAGCTGAGCTCGAGGAGACAGGCAGGGGCTTCTTGTTAAAATTCCTCTGCTGAACGACACAGCAGGTTGGGGGGAGTTTCCTGCCATTTGAAGGCTCACCCTTTTTGCTACGACCATCCCTCTCCCCCAGGGTTCTCAAACAGCTTTTCACGTCTCTGTATCTGTCAAAAACACTTTGGGATATTGTGATTTTTAGACACCTCAGCCTCTCCCGGAGCTCAGGTTATTTTTCCGAGCAGACACCCTCATAGAGATGGTCCCACACAAGGACTTCCCTCCTGCTTTTCCCTCCAAGCATTCAGGCACCAGAGGAGATATTTTTTCAGATTCTTCAGTGCATTTATGTATATGTAGGTATTGATTCTTCATTTTTTAAGAATATGTAGGTATATATATATATTTATATGTGTATATATATATGTAGGTATTTATTCTTCATTTTTGTAGAACCAACAGAAATCATTTTTCCAGCTCTTCACAGTGTATTTTTTCCCTTGTGTGTTCTTTCCTTGCCCAGCCCTGGGTCTTTCTTTTCCCAGCCCTGGGACCTTCCTTGCCCAGCCCTCGGATCCTCCTCCCCGCCAACATTAAAAGAGAAAGTGCTTTTGTGTAACCCGGGACAGGAGCCCTGAGGTGTTGCAGCTCCTCAGACGAGATTTGCACAAGCAAAGGAAGGTCAGCGGTGCTTTTATGGGAGCCCCTGGTCAATGGACACTGATGTGCCCGATAAACCCCCTCGTTTTTCTATCCCTGTTATTCCTGAGCTCCCTCCCTCAGCCCTGAGTGCCCCAGGATTGAGGAGGGTTTTCAAGGAAACGTCAAGGTTTGCTCACGGCAAACGTGCCCCAGGTTCAGAGTCTGGGAGAGACCAAAGAACCGGCATCTAAATAAATGTTTGCATAAAAATCACACACCTTGAGCTTTATGGCCCCTCCTGGCTCTGTCTGCAGTCTGGGTGGGAGGGGAGAGCTTTGTGGGCTCCCTGCACAGCCCGTGGCACGGAGGGGAAGCCCAGACTCTCCTCTTGCCCCCCAGATGGGCTGGGCAGGGTTGGAGCCTTGCAGGCTGGTGCCCTGAGCTCCTCTGGCAGCTCCTCTGGCCCCCAGGGCTGGGAATCTCAGCTGGGGCCTTTGGAAGAACCTCAGGGAAATCAGAGAGTGGTTTTAACTGGCAACCAGAGGGATTCTGGGCTCAGCCTCATCACTTTGTTCCCATCACCAAATGGGCTTTTCCTCCACAGCCACTTGGATTCCCAAAGCTCATTTCCAGAGCCCTGCACGGCCCCAGTCCTGAGAGGAGAGTTGTTGGGAATAAGAAGCCCTTCTCCCTGCCCTCAGTGTGGGCAGCTGATGGTGAAGAGCGAGAGCATTTCATCTCACAGTTGTGCTGGTTCTGCTTCACCTCTCCAGGCTGAGTTTGGCTGAGCTGTGGACTCCTGGGAATCTCAGTTCTCCCACCCAGAGCTCTCTGTGCCCAGAGTTCTCTGTGCCTGGAACTCTCTGTGCCAGAGCTCTCTGTGCCCGGAGCTCTCTGTGCCTGGAACTCTCTGTGCCAGAGCTCTCTGTGCCCGGAGCTCTCTGTGCCTGGAGCTCTCTGTGCCTGGAGCTCTCTGTGCCAGAGCTCTCTGTGCCCCCAGCCAAGCCCCCAGCACCATAAACTGGTGTTTTCCAACACAAACCACTGAACCACCTTCAAGTTTGTCTCTTCTCACTTCCCACTTGCTCTTTGTGTGTTGCTGACTCCAGCCCCAGCTGGCTGGGACAGCAGCCCCCCAGTTTCCTGCCCCTCTCCCCAGTCCCCCATCCCCACCAGTCGCAGAGGATGTGAAATCTGGAATGAGATTCCAGGGCTCGGAGCCTCCGTTCCCGCTGATGCAGCTCCATTTATTGCCAGTCCCATGTCCTTTCTTGGAGTGCTTTTGGCAGTCCTTTCCTACATCTGTGCTCAACCATCATTCAGGCACATTCCACTAACCCTAGGACTGTGCACAGGCCCATGAAACAATGGAATATGTGTGGAGCAGAACTGGAAAGGCACTGGAAGCTCTGGAATCTGTCCCGCTGTTGCCATCACCTTTGTCTGTGCTCCACGTCTCAATGCTCCGTGAAGAGGTAAAACACTGGATTAGGAAATCCCATCAATAAAATAATTTGAGGTTTTGAGTGTGGCTGTAGCTATTCTTTATGAAAATACTTCCCAGAACCGAGCTCTTCCTCTTCCCCACCCAAACTTCAGAGGAAAAGGGGAACATTCAGGACTTGGATTTCTCCAAGACCAAAATAAATGTTGGCTCGTCTCTGCTCCCAGCGGGAATTCAAAGCCCAAGACTGAGCACTTTAAACAAAAATCCCAAGATTTGGTTTGCATTTGGTTTATGGCTTCTGCTGTAAAGGAATTAATGTGTTTCAGAAGCCCCAAGAGCCTGGTGGTTGGGTACTACCCTGGGACTTGAGAGCTCTGAGTAGAACTTCTGGCTTTACCATCATCTCTGATTTTATTTCCACCTCTCCCAGCCACTGTAAACTATGCAGGGATCTCTGTGGAACTTTGCTGTGTAAGGGCCAAAGTCATTTATAGCCTAAATTGCAAAGAAATCCTCCTAAATCGGCCCGGAATCCAAGAATCCGCCTTGTTTGCCAACACCAGGCACGAAGCAAGGTGGAACATGGCAAAGCTGGGGGGTCACCCGGCCTGGAGGAGGGCAGGGCTCGGGAAAAGGCTGCAGAGAGGATTTGGGAACAGCAGGAATTGGCTGGAGCACCAGGAATGGCTCCAGCAGGGCCCAGGGCACCGAGATCCCCGAGGTGTGTCCACCTCAGGGGCTGTTCTGTCCCGAAATCCAACCCCCCTTTAGCTGTTCCCTTTAACCAGCCCCCCAAATCCAGCTCTCCCAAACTTCCAGAGGAAAGGGGTGACCTGGGAGTGGCTGTTCCTGGCTGGCCAGGACGATGCAGGGCAGGGTCAGCAGTGCCCCAGCAGCAACCTCAGAGCTCAGCAAAACCCTGCAGGAGGACGGGACTGGTCCCACAGGTGGGATCAGAGGGGGCAGAGCTGGTGGGCACAGGTCTGACATCCCCATCTTCGACTCCCTGGGGCTCCACATCTCCTCTGCTCTGGCCACCTCCCAGAACAGGCCTGCAGGGGAAGGAGGAGAAATTAATTAGGAATTGGGGTTCTCCGTTCAGCCAGATTGGTTGGTTTTGGTGGGGTTTATTGTGTGGGGGGGTTTTTTCCCTACTGTCTCCCTGTTTGGACTTTAAAAATCACCCCAATCAGTGGGAATTACCACTTCTCCTCCTTATTTTATTTTCTCTCCCTCTTTTTATTTTTTTTTCCCCACTTTTTTTTTTTTTCGCTGCAAATACCAAATGTGAGCAGGACAAGAAGTCAGATACAAAAATCCCCTGAGGGTTCCTCTGCTCTCTCCCCTTCTGCCAGAGCGTTTCTCCCCCTCGTTGCTCACTTCCCCCTCGAACCCCT
>NW_021938492.1:0-2492 GCF_001715985.3 Manacus vitellinus
ACCGCGTCCCCCACGTCCCACCAAAGGCCAGTTTGAAAAAACTGGGACGTGTTTTATACCAGTGACAATAAAGTTAGTTGTTTTGCAGAGCTCCTGCCTCGTCCTCTCCAAAGGCAGAACCGGGGGGTCCCCACAGCCCCCCGCTGCCAGTGGCACACGGCTGGCAGCGTCCCCGTGTCCTGCCGTGTCCCCACGGTGCCCCAGGTCCCGCACAAAGGCCCCTCTGTGTGCCCGGGGCACCACGTGTGGCTCAGCCACGCGGCCGCCCGCAAATCCCCAGGGAGCGGAGGGCGGATTATCCAGGGGAGGATTAAGGGCCCGGATTTGGGGGGGGGCCCAGGCCGGGGCAGCTGCTATAAAAGGCGGGGGGGGCTGGGAGTTGGCCACAGGGCCGTGCCATGGCTCCCAAGGACGGTGGCTGGATCACTGGCTGTCCTCGGGCATCGGCTGGCCGCGCCGTGCGGCTGGCGCGGGACCAAGCAGCGCCGCTTCCAAGGTAGCGGGGCAGAGGAGGGACCCCCCCCGCCCCGGGGGACCCCGCGCGGGCTGAGCCGCGCCGTGGCCCCGCAGTTGATTCGCCACCATCGGCAGGGGGGAAAAAACGTCTTTTTGGGGGGGGGCCGGGATCGCGGCGTGCGGCGGCGGCCGGGGCGCGGCGCTGGGCCGTGGACGCTGGGAGATCAAACAGCTGGACTGTTGAGAGGGCTCCATCCGTACCTGCCTCGGACAGCATCCCGGGGCGCCACGTGGATGTCCTGGGTGAGCCCTGGCACCCCCCTCCCACCCTGGCCGTGGGGAGCCCTGGGCTGGGAACCTCTGTGACAGGGACACCCCACAGTGGGAACACCCCCTGTGCTGGGGGCTGTCCCTGACAAGCTTGTCCCAGGCCGGGGACACTTTGTGCCCCCAGTGCTGGGGGGGCATGACAGGGACATCTCATGCATCAGAGACCCTTTGACCCCATGAACCAGGCACTCTCTGTGCCAGGGACATTCCATGTACCAGGGAGCCTCCAAACCCAGGAAATCCCATGCTGGGGACTCTCTGAGCACAGGGGACCCTCTGTGCCAGGGACCCGACCACACACACCAGGGACCCCCTGTAACAGGGACCCCCCGTGCTGGGGACAACCTGTGCACCAGGGACCCTTCACTGCCAGGACATCCCACGCTGGGGACCCTCTGAGCATCGGGGACCCTCCATGCCTTGGGTGTGGGATCCCCCCACCTGGGGTCTGCCCCCACTGATGCCCCCTGCCCTCAGTCAGCAACGCCGGGGTGGGCATGGTGGGCCCGCTGGAGAGCCAGAGTCTGGCGGCCATGCAGAGCCTCATGGACACCAACTTCTTCGGCCTCGTCCGCCTCGTCAAGGAGGTGCTGCCGGACATGAAGCGGCGCCGCGGGGGCCACATCGTGGTCATCAGCAGCATCATGGGCCTGCAGGGTACGGGGGCACGGGGCACCCTGGGGGGGCCAGCCCCGCCCTCAGCCCTGACCGGGACCCCCCAACCCACCCAGGCATCGTCTTCAACGACATCTACTCGGCCTCCAAGTTCGCGGTGGAGGGTTTCTGCGAGAGCCTGGTGGTGCAGGCCCTGCGCTTCAACGTGGCGTGAGTGTGGGACTGGGGGGGTCTGCAGCCCCCTGGGACGGGGGTCTGGGGGGGCCCAGTGCCCAGCAACCCCTCCCCGGGCAGGATCAGCCTGGTAGAGCCGGGGCCGGTGGTGACGGAGTTCGAGATGAAGCTGTACGAGGAGGCCGAACGCGCCGACTACTCCCGGACAGACCCCGAGACGGCCAAAATCTTCACTGACCTCTACCTGAGGAACTCCAGGGACGTGTTCGCCAGCCTGGGCCAGACCCCCGAGGACATCGCTGAGGTGACGGGTGGGAGGAGCTGGGCAGAGAAGTGTTAATTAGCCTAAACGAGGAACAGCAATGGCCAGTTGGCATCTGGGCAGATCCTGCCTGGACAGCTCCATCCTGATGGGGCTGAGCCTGGCTGGGAGCGGGAATGGGAGTGGTGAGGAATGGGGATGGGGATAGGGATGAGGGTGGGGATGGGCTGAGGTGGGATGGGATGGGAACGGGGATGGGATGGATGGGGATAGGATGGGAGGGAACGGAGGATGGAGATGGGATAGAAATGCAATGGGGATGGGAAGGGATGGAGATGGGGTAGGATGGGATGGGAATGGGGTGGGATGGGATAGAGATAGGGATAGAATGGGAAGGGGATGGGGATAGGATTGGAATGGGGTGAGGTGAGATGGGATCAAAATAGGGATAGGATGGGATGGGCTTGAGGATGGGGTGTGAATGGGAAGAAGAAGGGACAGGAATGGGGATGGAGATGCAGAGGAATGGGATGCAGACAGGGCTGAAAGGGGACGGGGGCGGAATGGTGGTGGTGTCAGAAATGGGCTGGGGCTGAGGAGGGGCTGGGGGGACAGGGAGGGGACAGTGCCGTGCCCCGTGCAGCACACCCTGCGG
>NW_021938493.1:0-11729 GCF_001715985.3 Manacus vitellinus
CTATACCAGTCCATACTGGTCTATCCTGGTTTATACTGGTCTGTACTGGTCTGACCTTGACGGAGATGATGAAGCGCCCCCAACCCCCTTAACTGGTCCTTACTGATCCCACCACCCCATTCCCTGTTTCAGTGACCCGTACTGGTTTATATCGGTTTATACTGCTCTACCCTGGTTTATACTGGTCTATACTGGTCCATACTGGTTTGTACCGGTCTGTACTGGTCTGACCTTGATGGAGATGCTGAAGTGCCCCCAACCCCCTTAACTGGTCCTTACTGGTCCCACCACCCTGCTCACTGTTCTAGTGACCTGTACTGGTCCATACTGGTCCATACTGGTCCGTACTGGTTTTTTACTGGTCTATACTGATCTATACTGGTCTACACTGGTCTATACTGGTCTATACTGGTCTATAATGGTCTGACCTTGATGGAGATGCTGAAGTGCCCCCAACCCCCTTAACTGGTCCTTCCTGGTCCCACCACCCTGCTCCCCATTCCATTGACCCATACTGGGTCGTGGTGGCAAGAACCCCAGCAGGAGCCAGGTGGGGTCTTCCTGCCATTGGATGAGTGCTCTGGGAGGTCAGGGCTGCTCACAGATCCAGATCACAGCAGCACATTTCCAAGAGCACTGTCAAATGGGAAGGACAAAGCACAATTATTAGGAAGGAATGGAGCTTTTCTCAGTCAGTGTTTCCAGTTTCCTACTCCTGAGGAATCTGGGGGTTGAGAAATGGAAAAGAAACTCTCATGTTGGACAAGTCACTGAGACTCCTGAGCTGTAACTTGGAATGCACAAGTGCTTCTGTAAGCAACTTCCTAAAGTGCTTTCAGTCTCTGCTCTGCTTTTGACAGAAGCAGCATCACTTCTGCTGGACCCATCTGTTTTTTCTTTATCTGCCCTTTTCCACCTGCCTGAGGTTTCTCTCAGGTCAAAGTGAGAGCACAGACATTTGGATGGAGTGCTGACAGGGAAGTCATGAATGGATTTCTGATGTTGAATCTACTGTTTTGAAATCAGAAAATGTGGTGCTGAAGTCATCGTTAGCCTTTGAGAGGGAAACAGGAGAAAAATCGGATAAACTTGTTGCTAAAAATGAGCTGCTTCAAACTGAGGTTGACCACCTTCAAAGTCTTGTTGCGCCAGAGTGCAGAGAGAAAACTTGCTAAAAAAACAGGCTCCTGGTTTGGTCAGGCAACTTCATAAACCAGTGTCTTACCCTGGCATTGAGACTTGGGAAACCACAGAGAACCCTGATTCTAAGTCTCAGGAGAGAAAGAAACAAGGAGAATTTGAAGTTCAACTGATGTTTCTAGAGTCTCCCAGCTTTCCTCACATTAATGAAAATAGACTGAGTGATCCCTGTGATAATGAACAAAGGGAAGATTATTCTTTACCTCCCTCAATTTCCTTTGTGCCTGATACTGAATCCACTAAAAAACCTTGGACTCAAAAAGAGAACCCGACCCAGAAAACAACTCAATTCATTCTGATTCAAGTGGTTAAAGAGCAGAAGCATTATGGCGATAAACCTGGACAAATTAAAAGCCAACCAGTGAAATCCTATCAATATATCACATACCTTGGGATTCCACTTTGTTCTCATCAACAGTTAATACAATTTCCAATGGATATGGGGACAAAATGTTGCAGCAAAATGCCAAAGATGGGATTAAAACCCAGACGAAAAAGAATTAAAATCACTGGAGAAAAAGAAGAAACCAGTCTTCAACCAAGAGCTTCACCCTGTTACTGTTTTGTTGATATTACCTTTTTGCTTTTTATTCTAATAATCATATTGTATGTTAAAATTTGGATGATTATGAAACAGTCAGCTCACTGATTACCCCCATCAATACTAGACGATGCCCGCAGTATACACCCATCCCAGCCCCTCCAGGAGCCCTCAAATCCCATCCTGGTCCCACAGGACACTCCCAACTTCCCCTCAAACACTCCGAGGCCCCCAGATTGACTTCCAGATCCAGAAAACTCTTGCTGCCTGCCCATGGAGTGCCCAGTGTGGCCCACCAACTGCACCACAAAGCCAAAGCTTCCAGGCTTTCTTTCCTGGGAATTAGGGTTGTTGTTTTCTATTTTCAGCCATGCCTCCCAACTGATAGCCCAACTCCCAAACTGCTAGCATGCCTGTTGATACAGAATTGTTAAAATAAACCTTGCCAGTATATGTTTTCAGACACCGATTATTTAGTGTCGTTTCACTTTAATCCACCCCAAGGGAATTATTAATAAAAACCTGAGTTACCCCCTCTCCCCTTTTCCTGGGGCGGGTTGTAACACCAATCAGCACTGACTCTGCCCAGTAGGCATAGCAAAGGAAGTTTCCTTTTGTTTTAGGGTTTAGTATTACGGTTAGGGTTAGGGTTAGGGTTTAGGGTTAGGGTTAGGGTTAGGTTTTGAGTTAGGTTTAGGGTTAGAAAGGGTTAGGGTTAGGGTTAGGAAATTTAGGGTTAGAGTTAGAGTTAGCAAAAGTTAGGGTTAGGGTTAGGGTTAGGTTTTCGGTTAGCAAAAGACAGGGTTACTGTTAGGGTTAGGCTTAGGGTTAGGGGCATGGGTAAGCGTTAGGGTTAGGAAGAATTTGTCTAAGTGCGCGATCTAACAATCGCGGTTTTAGCCCATTCTGGACACGCAGTGGTGCCCAATAAGCCCCTCTCAGGCTATAAGCCCGATTCACTGCCCACCGCTGTCAGAATCTTTTGCTTTTTCTCTTGGGTCTCTGCTTTTGCTGTTGCTGTTCAGTTGCGTGTCTGGCAGAATACCCACCGCCGTCCAGTATGTACTCTACTTCTATAGAGCACTGTCCCCTAACCCCAACATTAAAAGAGAGACTGGAAGCTATGCGCAAACCCTGTTCCCTAACCCTAACCCTAACCAAGAGACTGCAAGCTATGCGCAAACCTTTTTCCCTAACCCTAACTTCCGCTTTTCCCTAACCCTAACCCTAAAAACGAGACTGCAAGTTATGCGCAAACCCTCTTCCCTAACCCTAACCTTAAAAAAGAGACTGCAAACTATGCGCAAACCCTGTTACCTAACCCTAACCTTAAAAAAGAGACTGCAAGCTATACGCAAACCCTTTTCTCTGAACCTAACCTTAAAAAAGAGACTGCAAGCTATGCACAAAACCAGTTCCCTAACCCTAACTTTAAAAAAGAGACTGCAAGCTACTAGGGTTAGGGTTAGGGTTAGGGTAAGGGTTAGGGTTGGGGTTAGGGTTTAGGGTTAGGGTTAGGGTTAGGGTTAGGGTTAGGGTTAGGGGTTAGGGTTGGGGTTAGGGTTAAGGGTTAGGGTTAGTCAGAATCTGTCTCAATGCGCGATCTAACTATCGCGGGTTTACCCCATTCCAGGAACGCAGTGGTGCCCAGTAAACCCCTCTCGGGCTATAAGCCCGATTCAGTGCCCACCGCTGTCAGAATCTTTTGCTTTTTCTCTTGGGTCTCTGCTTTTGCTGTTGCTGTTCTGTTGCGTGTCTGGCAGAATACCCACCGCCGTCCGGTATGTACTCTGCTTCTATAGAGCACTGGCCCCGCCCACTGGGTGGAGTCAAGAGGTGGAGTCCGTGTTGATTGTTCTGCGTCACTGGCTCCGCCTACTGGGCGGAGTCAGTGCTGATTGGTGTTACAACCCGCCCCAGGAAAAGGGGAGAGGGGGTAACTCAGGTTTTTATTAATAATTCCCTTGGGGTGGATTAAAGTGAAACGACACTAAATAATCGGTGTCTGAAAACATATACTGGCAAGGTTTATTTTAACAATTCTGTATCAACAGGCATGCTAGCAGTTTGGGTGCTGTCATACCACAATGTGACACAGAGATAACCTTTGGGGGGGGGAAAGAAAATGCATAGGGGAGAGAAAGGCAGGATAAGAGCAAGGGAGAGTAAGAGAAAGAAAAGCTGAGAGTGGACAGATGTATATAGTCACCGCCCACGGGGTCCAGCGATGCTTCCATGTCTGTCAGTTGAAGTGGTGGCCTTGATCTGCCGGGGGTGAAGGAGGGAAGTCCCCATACTCCAAGAAGTTATGAGTTATAGCCATGATTAGTGTCACGGACCATGCCTCGAGCCTCCAACATCTCGAGGGTTGCAGTCTCTCTTCTAAGGTTAGGGAACAGGCTTTGGGCATAGCTTGCAGTTACTGTGTGGACCAATTGTCAGAGACTGAAATGGTTAATGATTTATGCATTCTAGGAGACTTTTCAGGCTTTTGACTTGCATGATACCTCTGATGAGCAGTCGGGCCCCTCCCTCCCTCCAGTGCTGACGGTGTGAAGCCCTGAAAAGGCAAGAGCTGAGCTTACAGGCTTTTGACTGTTGATATATCTGATGAGGAATCAGGCCCCTCCCTCCCTCTGCTATGAGATGTTAGGGTTAGGGTTAGGGTTAAGGTTAGCAAGGGTTAGGGTTTAGGTTTTAGGGTTTACGGTTTGGGGTTTAAGGTAGAGTTAAACCATCATTTTCGGGGTATGGGCCCGATAGCTTAATTAGCTGACCTTACTAGAAAATAATATAGAGGGAGTATAGAGGATTTTGATTCCTTTAGTGTAGGTTCGATTCCTACTTTTCTAAAATTAGGAAATGAGAGGATTGGTATACCTCTATGTTTACTTTATCATAGTAACCCTTTTGGATTCAGGCACATTTCCTTGAGTGTCTTAGGTAGGGGGGTAGGCCTGCATAGGAGATAGGAAGGCTGGTATGCCATAGGCATATGTTAGGGGTAAGAAGTTTTTTCAAAGCAAATGTATGAGTTGATCATATCGGAATCGAGGGTAAGAGGCGCGGATTCCTAAGAATCCTGCGGAAAGGAGGAGGGTTTTTGTAGCTAAAGTAGGGGGAATGAGTTCTTGAGGGAGATTAAGTGAGCTGGGGTTTAGGAATAGAATGGTTGTGAGTGCATTTATTAGTATAATATTAGCATATTCGGCAAGAAAAAACAAGGTGAATGGCCCTGCAGCATATTCTACGTTGAACCCTGAGACTAGTTCAGATTCTCCTTCTGTCAGGTCAAATGTAACGCGGTTTGTTTCAGCAAGAGTGGAGATATATCATATTATTGCTAAGGACCAGGAGGAGAAAATGAGGTAGAGAGGTTCTTGAGTTGTAGCTAGGGTATTGAGGGTGTAGTTACCACTAAGGATAATTACGGATAGGAGAATAATGGCCAGGGTAACTTCGTAAGAGATAGTTTGTGCGACTGCTCGGAGGGCGCCGATTAAGGCATATTTTGAGTTAGAGGCTCACCCTGATCATAGAATTGAGTAGACTGCCAAGCTAGATAGAGCTAGAAGGAAGAGTATGCCAAGGTTTAGGTCAGTAAGGGGAAAGGGTAGGGGAAAGGGAAGTGGTGTTCAGATTGTAATTGCTAGGAGAAGGGCTAAGATAGGAGTAGATATAAATAAGTAAGGGGATGAAGTTGATGGACGAATTGGTTCTTTAATGAATAGCTTTACTCCATCTGCTATAGGTTGTAAGAGGCCAAATGGTCCTACAATATTAGGCCCTTTTCGGGCTTGCATATAACTTAGAATCTTACGTTCAACTAGGGTAAGAAATGCTACGGCGATGAGGATGGAGAGAGCATAGGATATTGATATAATAAAGTAAGTGAGGGTTAAGTGAATTGTCATGTGGTTTGCGTTGGAGCTAGGGAGAGGATTTGAACCTCTGGGTAAAGGGCTTAAGCCTTCTGCATTTGCCAAGCTCTGCCACGCTAGCGGTCCTTTTCTAGGAGGGGGTTATGGTGGAGCTCTTAGTAATTTAGTTGGGTTCATTACTGGGTGCGAAGGCGTGCTTGTGGCATAGGCCTTACTTCTTCGATCCTTTCGTACTAGAAGGAGTTGTAACATAGATAGAAACCGACCTGGATTACTCCGGTCTGAACTCAGATCACGTAGGACTGTTAATCGTTGAACAAACGAACCCTTGGTAGCGGTTGCACCACTAGGATGTCCTGATCCAACATCGAGGTCGTAAACCTCCTTGTCGATGTGGGCTCTTGAAGGAGATTGCGCTGTTATCCCTGGGGTAGCTAGGTTCATTAATCAATTATATTGGGTCTGGTTACTATTAGCACGTTGATGGGTAGTTCTTGGTTAAGATGGATTGTCTGATATTTGGAGGTTAAGTTTGTCTCCAAGGTCGCCCCAACCAAAAAATGCACACCAGCAAAATCCCGGGGAGTAGGCCCTGTGGGTGAGTATTGTTTATGGGAGTGGTAGCAGATTTTAAAGTTCCACAGGGTCTTCTTGTCTTATGGGGTTATTCCTGCTTTTGCACGGGAAGATCAATTTCACTGATTATCTGTAGGAGACAGCTAAGACCTCGTTAAGCCATTCATACAAGTCCCGATTTATGGGACAATTGATTGCGCTACCTTTGCACGGTTAGGATACCGCGGCCGTTGAACGAATTGTCACTGGGCAGGCTTCACCTTTAATACTTGGTTTGCTAAAGGCTATGTTTTTGGTAAACAGTCGGGCCTTGGATTTGCCTAGTTCCTTTTACAGATTTTAATCGTCTTTGGGGGCGCTCCATAGGTGGGTTAACAGAGTTTTGGGTATAAGGTCTTGTTAAGGTTAAAAATATCCTGTGGATTGTTAATAATGTTGTAATGTAAGCTTGCGCCATAGAGGGGATCCCTAGTTACTTATTTTAGCATAAATTCTCTTATTTAATATAAGTTGGCCTATTGGGGAAGAGGGAGTCATGAGGAAGTTTAGATTTTTTTAGGTGAGGAGCTTTGACGCATTCTTTAATGGTGGCTGCTTGAAGGCCCACAATTAAGCTGTAATTAAATTTATCCGCTAGGGGAGAGTGTATTCTTTTTTAAAGGAGCTGTACCTCCTTTAAATAGCCCTTAATTCGCTTCATGTGGGTTGAGTGTAGTCCTGGGAGGTGAATTAAGAGGGAACTAAGATTCATTTCATAGGCAACCAGCTATCACCCAGCTCGATTGGCTTTTCACCACTACTAACGAGTCTTCCCACTCTTTTGCAACAGAGACGGGTTTGCTCAGTAGATAGCTGCTCGTAAGTAGCTCGCTTGGGTTTCGGGGAAGCAAGCTTAAATTGGCGTTTTGCTTGGGTAGTTCTCGCTAAATCATGATGCAAAAGGTACAAGGGTTGGTCTTTGCTATTTATTGCTTGGTTTGTCATTACTATTTCATTCTTCCCTTACGGTACATGATCTCTATTGCGTCTTGAGTTTACCTTTCTATCGCCTATACTAGGTTGAGTGAGAGAATGTTTTGATTTAATGGGTAGTATTAACTTAGTTTCTATGTAATCTGGTAGAAGAGCTAGAGTTAGGCTTCAAGGCGATCTGATATGGAACAGATATCTTTCAGGTGTAAGCTGAATGCTTTAGTTATAGCTACGTCTTGGTAGACTAAGTGCACCTTCCGGTACACTTACCTTGTTACAACTTGCCTCATCTCTAGCTTAGGGGTTTATTATAAATAAAATTAATCCTAGCTTGTGAGGAGGGTGACGGGCGGTATGTACGTGCTTCAGAGCCAGCTTAAAGAGGCATTATTATCCTGCTTTACTGCTAAATCCGCCTTTTAGGAGTGATTTCACACTCCTTGTCGTGAGGTATTCTATGCTAGAAAATGTAGCCCATTTCTACCCTCTCATGAGCTATACCTTGACCTGTCTTATTAGTGGGATGTTGCTGTTGTGCCCACTGTTAAACCCTCAGTTTAGGGGTGGGCTGACGACGGCGGTATATCGGCTGATTTGGCAAGGGATGGTTGGGTGTATCGTGGGTTATCGGTTATAGAACAGGCTCCTCTAGGTGGGTTTGGAGCACTGCCAAGTCCTTAGGGTTTTAAACGTTTGTGCTCGTAGTTCTCAGGCGGATGCTGAAGTGGTGAAAGCATCGGGATTTAGGGCCAGGCATAGTGGGGTATCTAATCCCAGTTTGTGTCCTGGCTTTCGTGGAGTTTTGTTGATCATGAAGCTAAGATCATTTCTATGGGTGTATTGGATGCATCTTGTGCTTATAACAGCTTGGTTACATTTCAGTCTTAGTTGAAGTGATAATGAAAAACCACTCTTTATGCCGTATAAAGTTAATTTGGGTTTCCTGTGTGACCGCGGTGGCTGGCACAAGATTTACCAAGCCTGGTAAGTTGCTTTAACTAAGTCAAGTTTACACTTATTGCTTAATATTAATTACTGCTGAAAACCCGTGGGGGTGTGGCTAGGCAAGGCGTTTTGGGCTACAATTGGAGTGGTGTGCCTGATGCCTGCTCCTGCTGTCTTTTTAAGGTGCTGAGGGCATTTTCACTGGGATGCGGATACTTGCATGTATATATTTGGCAAGAACTAACTGTAAGGTTAGGACTAAATCTTTTTTGTCCTTGGGTATGTGTAATAGCCGTCTTAACATCTTCAGTGTTATGCTTTATTGTAAGCTACAAGGACTAAGGCTGTTATAGGCATAGTGATTATATTGGGGCTTGTTTTAGTTGTAGTAATAGTTGCTATTGATTTAGGATTTGTTTAGTGGTTGGAGAAGTAGTTCTAGTGGATAACAAAAATGTGTTGTTGAGAAGTTAGTAGAAAGGGGCAGGATTGTAGTGTTGTGGGCGGGTTTGTTAAGGTTTTATGTTCTTGTAGTTGAAATTACAACGATGGTTTTTCAGGCCAAAGGTCTTGGATAGAGGCCAAGCAGGAATTGTTATGACGTACTTTATACTATTTTTAAGTGTTAGTTTTATTTTGGGAGGACTAGCAGTTGCTTCCAATCCTTCTCCATACTATGCAGTAGTGGGGTTAGTGTTGGCGTGTATTGTAGGGTGTGGATGGTTAATGAGTTTGGGGGTGTCTTTTGTATCACTAGTGTTATTTCTGGTATATTTAGGTGGGATGTTAGTGGTTTTTGTGTATTCGGTTTCATTGGCAGCAGATCCATCTCCTGAGACCTGAGGGGACTGGCAGGTTGTTGGGTATGGTGCTGGGTTAGTTTTAGTGTTGGGGGGTGGGGTGTTTATTATAGGGCTATCTGAGTTAGAGGGGTTAGGGATAAACACGGTGGATAGTGGGGGTGTTTTATCTATTCGGTTGGATTTTGAGGGAGCGGCTATGTTTTATTCTTGGGGGGGGGGACAATTTTTAATTGCGGGCTGGGGTCTGTTGCTGACGTTGTTTGTTGTGCTAGAACTTGTACGAGGGTTGTCTCGTGGGGCAATTCGGGCAGTTTAAGGAGGTGTGGTTCATAGAATAGTTTAATGAAAATGCCAGCTTTGGGAGTTGGTGATAAAGGTTTGATTCCTTTTTTTCTGAAGGGTTGGAAAAAAGTTTGGGACCAACTGTTAAAGGTGTATGTGGGTGGAATATTAGTTAAGAGTAGTGGGGGCGATTAATTGGGGAGGTAAGAGGGTGAAAGGAAATGATGGGGTAGATTAAAGTGTAAACAAAGAAATGAACAAATGAATGATGAAAGGAAATGATGGGGTAGATTAAAGTGTAAACAAAGAAATGAACAAATGAATGATGAAAGGAAATGATGGGGTAGATTAAAGTGTAAACAAACAAATGAAGAAATGAATGATGAAAGGAAATGATGGGGTAGATTAAAGTGTAAACAAACAAATGAACAAATGAATGATGAAAGAAATGATGGGGTAGATTAAAGTGTGTTAAAAAAATTTAACAAATTGATGATGCAAATGTCTGAATTGGAAAATTAGGGGAATGGAAAGTTTGTAAAATTTGAAATTTTTGTTAAAAAATTTAAAAACAAAAATTAATGATGAATAGAGGGAAAGTCCCTAGATCATTGCAAAAAATGACAAAATTTTTGTCATTTTTTGTGAAATTGACAACAAAAAATATGTCTGGCATGCATTAATTAAATTGCAACTTGATGAGAGACGTAATGGAAAAACCAAGCCAACAGCACGTGACAGTGCATCAGTGCAACAGTATGAGACCGAATAACACTTGAAACCATATTGTTGCCCGTAACAAAAACACAAACCAACAGAGTGCCGGTTTATGCGGTGCTTTATTCGGGGCCCCGGGAACCTGAGGACTAGCGTCCCAAGTCAGGATTCCGAAGACCTCCATTCTCAGTTCAGCTTTTATACACAAACAAGTTTACGTGCAGTTTCCACAGCAAAACAGTTACTTTCAGTTACAAACAAGCTCATAGCAGTTTCTACAACAAAACAGTCACATTCAGTTACAAACAAGCTCATACTTCATACTGATAACAATTAATAATCATCTACTCTAATCATAAATCTACTTAAGCTGTCTTACCCCTAGAAACTGATTAACAGACCCTTACCACATCCAAGGTAACAAATCATTATATACATGCTTGACTAAATCCTTTGATTGTTGTTGCCATCTCTTCAGCACATTCCATGCTCACAAACAAGGTTGCTAACTTACTACTTTGGAGTGCTACTTTCTAGGCCTCCTCTCCTACTAAGCCTTAGCCATTCTACTACTAAATTCGAATTATTCTGCAACAATATCATTAATTTTCACGCGAAAGTGAGAAAACCGCTCGCCGACCATAAGGGGTACATGTCAACCATATATGGGAGCCCCCTGGCAGAGCACTCTGAAGGGCTTATTGAGATCTACCCCCCAAAAAAACCCCAAAAGTTTAGAAGAGAGAAAATGCCTCAATCACGAGGTCCAGGTTGACCGAGCATCCCCAACCATTAGTAACGGAGCGCAAGTTTAGGAAAATTAAGCAAGTTATGGCCCTGACCGAGGAACCAGAGGCGACAAAAAGCAAGTTATGAGAGTGGGTTATTGGTGGAAAGGGAAAGAATACACCTGAAGCTGGACATGATAAACATTACTAACGCCGGGTTGCTGGTTTCTCGTGAGGACTACGACTAATAAATTACCCAGCACTTCTTGGTTGGTACATAGAGCAGGGTTAAGTGGTGAGTGGTCCATGGACCATGGATTTTAGGTTCTGTGACGTTCCTCGTATTGAGAAGGATTTTATGCGAAAATTAGCAGTTTTAGGTTTTAGTTCGTTTGGCGGGATTATTCCTAGAACATGACATGTTATGTCCTTGTGTGGGAATGTGCCTAGATCTGTGAATGACAAGTTTTGGATTGTATGGGAGATAGTATGGAAATTTGGATGGTTTTTGCAATAATAGTATGTCAGATTTTCCTACATGCATGTTATGTCTAATGTGGTGGAGGATGCTATGCAAAGTAATACATACCGTAGGGTATGGGGGAAGGGGGGGGCCCCTCCCCTTGATGTACGTGTTGATTGGAAAGTTGGGAGGTGCTTGGATAATTTTTGGAAAACTCTAAGAAGGGGGCGGCCTTCAGTCTTTGGTTTACAAGACCAACGTTTTTTATAAACTATTAGAGTGGTTAGAGGTTGAGTATCTTATTTTCTAGGAGACTAGTAATGGGGAATAAGATGAGAATGATTGTGAAGCAGGCGGTTGAGGCGAGTTGTCCGATGATAATAAATGGATGTTCGACTGGTTGGCTACCAATTCATGTAAGGATTAAAAGATTTGTTACTAGGATTCAGAATAGAAGTTGGGAGAGAGGTCGGAAGGTTATAGTTTGTTGCTTTGACATGTGGAGGAATGGGGCTAGAAATAAAGACGGAGGCGGCTAGGGCTAGGACTCTTCCTAATTTGTTGGGGATTGATCGTAGGATGGCATATGCAAATAGGAAGTACCACTCAGGTTTAATGTGG
>NW_021938494.1:0-1587 GCF_001715985.3 Manacus vitellinus
CGGGCTAGCCACGGGGCTGGCTGGCTGGTTGGCCAGTTGGTGACTGGCCAGCTGCTTGGCTGGAAGGTTGGCCAACTGGCTGGTGGGCTTAAAGGCCAACTAGGTGGCTGTTTGGTGAGCTGGCTGGCCAGTTGACCAACAGGCTGTTTGGCTGGCTGGCCGGTAGAGCACAGGGCTGGTTGCCTGTCCAGCTGTCTGTTTGTCTGTCTGGCCAGTTGCCCAGTTGGCTGGTGGCCAGGGGCTGGCTAGCAGGCCAGACAGCCGTGTCAGCCCTGGCCCCGGGGACAGCGACGTCCCAGCCCAACGCCGGGCACTGTCCCTCGCCCGACGGGGGAGCCCGGCTGCAGGCGGGGGTGGGGCAAGGTGTGGGGGGCACATCCACCCGTCCCTGTCCCTGTCACGCTGCCGCTCATTACGGACACGGCGGGGCCCGTCACCCTCCCGCCGCGCGGCAATTAAGGGCTGCCAACACCGGCAGTTAATTAGCGCCGGCGGTGAGCGCTGCGAGGTGACGGCTGAGCGGCTGGCGAGGGGACGGGCTGGGGACGTGTCCCCCCGGGGCACGAGGGGTGGGAGTAGCGGGGACTTGGGCTGCTGGCACCAGCTGTGCTGTCCCCGGGGCGCCCCACGGGCGGCGTGACACGGCGAGGGGTGCGCAGTGACAGCGGGGACAGCGACGGGCCGGGCAGGGGTGGCACTGGGAGTGTCCTGCGCGGTGACGGTGTGTGACACCCCAGGCCGCGCAGTGACGGTGACAGTGGGTGACACCCCGTGGGCCATGCAGTGACAGTGACAGTGGGTGATACACTGCAGGCCGGCAGTGACGGTGACAGTGGGTGACACTCCGTGGGCCACGCGGTGACATGGCACTGTGTGACAGCCCCTGCGCCGGGCACTGACGGTGACTCTGTGTGACAACCCACGGGAGCTGCAGTGACACTGCGTGGCACCCGGCGGCCCCGCAGTGACAGTGACACCCCGTGCACTGCGCGGTGACAGTGACACCATGTGACACCCCGGGGAGCAACAGTGAAGCTGTGCAGCACCGCGGGGCTGTGCTGCGTGACACGAGTGGGGCTGTGCAGCCACGGTGACACTGTGTGACACCCCGGGGAGGTGTGCAGTGACAGCGACACTGTGCCACACCCCAGGGACTGTGCAGGGACGGTGACACTGTGCTAACACCATGCAGTGACAGTGACACCCGTGACAACAGGCACCGTGCAGTGACACTGGTGACACCAGTGCCAGGCAGTGATATCACACTCAGACCCCCCCGGCTGTCCCTCCTTGTGGGTATTGAGCCCCCCAGCCAGCTCACACCTGGGGCAGTCCCCACTGGGGGATGTCACCCTGTCCCTATAGCCCATGGGGGGACATCTGCACCCCGTGGGTGTCCCATGATGGGGTGCTCCAAGGAAGGGGGGGAGGTCAGGAATGGGATGCACGGGAGAAGGGTTACACTAAGGGGGGAGTGCCAGGAAAGGGGGTGCAGTGGGAAAAGGGGTGCTCTGAGGAAGGGATGCACTGGGGAGGGGGTGCAGCAGGGAGGGGGTGCGCTGGGGAAGGAGGTGCTCCAGGTAGGGG
>NW_021938495.1:0-3412 GCF_001715985.3 Manacus vitellinus
CAGTGGCCTCGCGGGAGACACTGCCCGTGTCGTGGCCCGGCCACACGTACTCCCCCGCGACGTCGCGCCACCGAGAGAACCTAGCTGCGACAGGCCGCAGCGGACCCCGACATCTGGGGACATCACAACACCAGTGTGGCCCATCAACCAGCCACCCACAGCCACTGTCCCCCACCCCACAGGTGTCCCCTCCTACCTGGTGCTTGGCCGGGAGGGACCCCCCGCGCTTGTACCAGGTGATGGTGGCCTGTCCCTCCCCGGCCACCACGCAGTCCAGGTCCAGGGTCTGCCCCTCAGTGACAGAGGACGCCGAGGACTCGATGCGGATGGGCGGCGTGATGGCAGAGGCTGAAGGGGAAGGGTTGGAGTGACTGTCCCCAGTGGTCCCCCACACGGGTGGGGATCCGTCCCCCAGAGGGTGGCACTCACAGTGGGATGGGTTGGCCCCGTCATCGATGGTGACGATGTGGGACGTCTCCTGGGTGACGCCCCCCGATGTCACCCGGCACACGTACTCGCCCGAGTCGGCCGCCGTCACCTGTGGGGGATGCGCAGGCGGCTGCCCGACACCTCGGAGGGGACAATTTGGAGACAAGTCAGCACTGCAGAGCAGGGGATGGGATAAACTCAAGGTGACCTCCCTCTGTGCCCTACCTGGTGGCCGGCGGGCAGAGACCCCCCGCGCTTGTACCACGTCACGGTGGTGGGGCCGGACCCGGCCACCACGCAGTTGAGGTCCAGGGTCTGTCCCTCGGCGATGGCCGAGGACAAGGACTCGATGTGGAGGGGTTGGGAGACACCAGAGGCTGGAGGGGACAGGGAAAGGGGACGTTTATCACCGAGGTGACAGCCGACTGTCCCCCAGCGCTGCCCTCTCACTCGCCACTCACGGCCGTAAGTAGGGTGCCAGCGCTGGCCTGGGCACGTGACAATGACAAGCACGCCTCCTTTTGAACGCTGCCCAGGGTCACCCGGCACACGTACTCCCCCGAATCGGCCACCGCCACCTGGGAGAGGCGTAGGCGGGTCCCCGACACCTGGGGAGGTGACACGTTGGGGACACATCAGTGCCTGTCGTGGGGCTGTGCCCTGTGGGGTGATGCCACCTCCCCTGTGTCCCACCTGGCTGTTGGGGGGCAGAGCCCCCCCGCGCCGGTACCAGGTGACATGGGGGTGACCCTGTCCTGCCACCATGCAGTTGAGGTCCAGGGTCTGTCCCTCAGTGACGGCAGCAGACGAAGTCTCGATCCTCACCGGCGGCGTGACACCGACGCCTGGGGGTGGCAGTGGGGTCAGTGGGGGCACCACAGTGTCCCCACAGTGTCCCCACTGTGTCCCCATGTCACCGCCCACCCCTGGTACCGTAAGAGGAGCCGGCGCCAGTCTGGATGGTGACGATGAGGGATGTCTCATGTGTGGCAGTGCCCGATGTCACCCGGCACACGTACTCCCCCGAGTCGGCCGCTGTCACCTGCGGGATGCGCAGGCGGGTGCCCGACACCTGTAGGGGGGTGACACAGGAGAGAATGGGGACACAAACCCCTCATCACCCCCAAAAATCCCTTTCCCACTCCAAAACGCTCCTCAGTCCCCTACCTGGTGCTTGGCTGGGAGGGACCCCCCACGTTTGTACCAGGTGACAGTGGCCTGTCCCTGCCCAGCCACGATGCAGTTGAGGTCCAGGGTCTGTCCCTCGGCCACGGAGGAGGACGAGGACTCGATGCGCACAGGGGGGGTGACACCAGCAGCTGGGGACAGAGATGGGACGGTCACCCCTGGCCCTGTGGCACTGTCCCCTGGCCCCTGTCACCTCCTGTCCCCACTCACGGTAGGCGCTGGCCCCGCTGGGCTGGATGGTCACCATGATGGAGATCTCCTTGGTGGTGGCCCCGCTGGTCACCCGGCACACGTACTCGCCCGAGTCGGCCGCCGTCACCTGCAGCAGCCGCAGCCGGGAGCCAGACACCTGTGGGGAGGGGACACGGGGGTCACTGGGGCCATTGGGGCTGGCACGGGGCCATCTAGGATTGCACAAGGCCACTCGAGTCTGCACGGGGACACTTGGGCTTCCCTGGGCCACCTGGGCTTATATGGGGTCATCTGGGCTTCCATGGGCCACCTGGACTTCCACAGGGTCATCTGGGCTTGTGTGGGATCACTTGGGCTTCCATGGGGTCACTTGGGCTTCCATAGTCATGGGGCCACCTGGGCTTGCCCAGGGCCAACTGACCTGGGGTCACCTGGGCTTGTGTGGGGCCACCTGAGTTTGCACAGAGCTGTGGGTCACCCCCATCCTCCCCCATTGGTGACATCCCCTCCGTGTCCCCTACCTGGTGCTTGGCTGGGAGGGTCCCCCCGCGCTTGTACCAGGTGACAGTGGCCTGGGCGGGGCTGGCGATGACACAGTTGAGGTCCAGGGTCTGTCCCTCGGTCACGGGGGATGACAGGGATGACGACTCGATGCGCAGGGGGGTCGTGCTGCCCGGGGCTGGGGACCGAGAAGGGTTAGAGATCACATCCACCACCACATGTGACCCTCTAAGGGACACTGGGAGCCTGGGAATCCGGGATGGGCACGCATAGGAACGCCTTCTCCAGGGAGCGATTCATCCCAGATCCCAGGACACCGCGGGGCAGTGACACCCACCCACGGGTAACCTCCCCTGTCCCCTGTCCCCACTCACGGTAGGCACTGGCCCCGCTGGGCTGGATGGTCACCATGATGGAGGTCTCCCTGGTGGTGGCCCCGCTGGTCACCCGGCACACGTACTCGCCCGAGTCGGCCGCCGTCACCTGCAGCAGCCTCAGCCGGGAGCCAGACACCTGTGGAGGGGAACTCGGTCAACCGGGCACCTGGCTCCCCACGGGGGCTGGGCTTGTATGGCCATTCGGCTCCACGGCCAGTGGTTAAATGGCCCCAGACTCACCAGGACACTCAGACTGAATGGGTCCCTACCTGCAACGGCTACTTGACTCGCGTGGTTCATGCACACAACCTTATGGCCACCAGGCTTTGCAAGGGGGCCACTTTGACTTGCCAGGCCACCCGACTGCACAGCGTGGGTCAACCTTATCACCCGCTTGACATCCCCTCCGTGTCCCCTACCTGGTGCTTGGCCGGGAGGGTCCCCCCGCGCTTGTACCAGGTGACAGTGGCCTGGGCAGGGCCACTGGCGATGACACAGTTGAGGTCCAGGGTCTGTCCCTCGACCACGGCGGAGGACGGGGAGTCGATGTGCAGGGGGGTGGTGTTGCCTGGGGCTGGGGACCAAGACAGGAGGGTGACACTGGTGACACCAGTGACCACGGGGGGCACGTGAGCCATGGCTCGGTGCTGAGGCACACGGGGCTCCCTGCTGGCACTGCCCTGTTGTCCCCACTCACGGTAGGCGCCGGCCCCGCTGGGCTGGAT
>NW_021938496.1:0-1541 GCF_001715985.3 Manacus vitellinus
GGTGGAGCCCCGGCATGCAGCGGGTGGGGGCAGCGTGCGGACCCCCCTGGGAGACCCCCGCAGTGACTTACCCGGTCTGTGCCCCTCCATGAACTCAACGGGGCCGTAAAACATCTGAGTCTTGGAGGCTGCTGCAAGAGGGTGGGGGGTGTCAGGGGAGTGTGCCCATCACCCCGGGTCTGGGCACCAAACCTGCCACCACCCCGCTGTCTGGGCACTGAACCTACCCACCACCATGGTCTCAGGACCCACAGGTTCCCATTCCCATGGTCTCAGAACCCTCTGGTGCCCATCCCCGTGGTCGCAGGACTCACAGGTCCCCACCCCCATGGCATCAGGACCTACAGGCTGCCTTCCCTGGTCATTAGGACCCACCAGCGCTGTCCACTCCAAATCACCAGAGCTCATGGGTCCCCATCCCCGTGGTATCAGGACGCGCCGGTGCCCCTCCCCATGGTCTCAGGCCCCACAGATCCCCATCCCCATGGTATCAGGCCCCACAGATCCCCCTCCCCATGGTCTCAGGCCCCCCCAGTGCCCATCCCCGTGGTCTCAGGCCCCCCCTGTGCCCATCCCCCTGGTCTCAGGACCCCCTGTGCCCAGGGCGGTGGGTGGGGCTGACCCTGGACGTAGAGTGTGGCGGTGCCCTGGTCCATGTCCAGCATGTTGGAGCCGGTGCACACGTAGACCCCGGCGTCCTGGGGCCGCACCCCGCGCAGCGTCAGGATCCCGTTGAAGTCCACGGCGCCCGCGGGCAGCGTCCCGTGGTTCTGCCGCGTCCACACCAGGGTGTAGGCGGGAGACTGGCGGGGAGACACGTGGGCAGGCCTGAGGCCACGGGGACGGGCGTGCCAGGGGGGCACGTGCCCGTCTGGGAGAGGTGGGTACCCAGGGATGGCCAAAGAGCTATATGGGGACCAAAGGGTGTTTGGGGGGTCTATAGGAGCAGCCAGGGGTGTCCCTTGGCCCTGGGTGTCCCTGTGGGTAAATCTCTGGGTATCCTGCTCTGTGAGACCAGGTGGGCACCCAGGGATGTTCCCATACCCTGGACATCCCTGTGGGTGCCCAAGGGTGTCCCCATGCCCTGCATGACCCCATGCACATCTAGAGGTGTTCCTATGTCCTGGATGTCCCCATGGACACCCAAGGGTGTCCCCATGCCCTGGATGTCCCCATGGGCAACCATAAGTGTATCTGTGCCCTCCATAACCTCACGGGCCCCCAGGGGTGACACCTTAACCTGAATGACCCTGTGGGCACCCAGAGATGTCCCCATGGGCACCCAGAGGTGACCCTGTGCCCTGGATGTCCCTAAGGGCATGTAGGGGTGTCCCTGGGGTCACCCATGGCTCTCTGTGCCCTGCATGTCCCCAGGAGCACCCAAGGGTGCTCACATGCCCTATGTGACCAGGTGGGCACACAAGGGTGTCCCTGTGCACCCCGAATGTCCCCGTGGGCATCCAGAGAAGTCCTCATGCCCTGCATGTTCCCATGGTCACCCGAGGCTGTCCCTGTGCCCTGCATGTCCCCGTGCCCCCCAA
>NW_021938497.1:0-33895 GCF_001715985.3 Manacus vitellinus
CCTGGGGGCTGGGGGACCCCTTGAACCCCATTGCTGGGCTTTAGGGGACCCTGTAAAATCCTTTCAAAACCTCTGAAATCCCCCTTCGACCCATCAAAACCTTCTCCAGGTCCCTTCAAATCCCCTCAGAGATCTCATCCCTCCCCAGCACCCCCCAAACCCTCTCAGTGACCCACAAAACCCACCTGGGACCCCTCAAGCCCATTCAGGGACCCCCAATGCCCCCACGGGCCCTCCAAACCGTCTGGGACACCTTAAACCCCCCAGAGACCCCAAAACTGCCTCAAGGTCCCCGCAAAGCCTCCCAGGAACCCCAAACCTCCCCAGAGAGCCCCAAAGCCCACCTGGGACACCTCAAATCTTCTCAGAAAACAAAACTCCCATCAGAGCCCCCCAAAACCCTCCAGGGACCTTCAACCTCCCCCCCGAGTCCTTTCAGGGACCCCTCACAACGTTCCCGGAAACCCTCGAACCCCCCCGCTAAGCCCTCCCGAGCCCTCCAGCCTTTCCACCCACACCCGCGCTCCCCGCAGCCCCCGAGGGGATCCCCAGACCCCGCTCTCGCCGCCCCCCCGCCAACTCACCCAGCGAAGTGCAGCGGCCGCAGGCGAGTCCTCCTCACTCCCGACCACGAGGCCAAAATGGCGCTCGCTCCGCGCGCCCTCCGCCTTTACAGACCCGCCCCGCAGCCAATCAGCGCGCGGCCACGGCCCCTGCCCGCCCCCCGCCTGCGCGGGGCATTGTGGGAGTTGTAGTCCTTGCGGCGGGGGAGGATCGGATTTTTTTTGGTTTTTAGTTTTTCTGTCTTCTTTTATTTTCTCTTTTTTTCTTTCTCTCTTTTCTTTCTTTTTTCTTTCTTCTTTCTTTTCTTCCCTTTTTTCTCTCTCTTTTTTCTTTTTTCTCTTTTTTATTTGTTCTTTTTTTTCCTCATTTTTTCCTATTTTTCTTTTTTTTCTCTTTTTTCTCCTTTTTATCTCTTTTCTCCCTTTTTTAATTTTCGTTTTTCTTATTTTTCCCTTTTCCTTTTTTTTTTACATAGTTTTCTATTAGTTCTTTTATTCAAGGACGATTTAAGCACAGATCAAAACAATCTCCATGTACATATCTTACAAAAACAGATAATCTGCCTTGTTCCAGGTTTGTGAGGGTTCCTAAGATCACAGACATTGAGACATCAAGGGTGGAAAGTGAAGCAACTTTATCCTGTCCCTTGCCACAGCCTTCAATCCACACCCAGCCCTGGATTTCTGCAAAGCCGCTGGGCAGGAGCAGGAGATGGAGCTGGTGCTCGGCGGGAGGGGCAGGCAGGCCACGCACCTTCTATTAGAGGCACTTCAATCATCCAGGAGATCCAATGGTTCCAGGGCTGTGTGTTCATTCTTCAGGCATCCAGCCCCAGTACGGTCCCCGACCTTGAAGCGCCCCCCTGGATGCCTAAGTGTCCCCTAAATGTCCCCCTAAAACTGCCCCATAAGTGCCCCTCAGGATCCCCAAGTGTCCCCCCAGTACCAACTCTTTATTCGTGTTTATTATTTCACTTTCTGGGTGTCTAAAACATTTCTGGCACGGTTTTGCCTTGGGGGAGCTGAACCTCATTGCTGGCAGCAGGGACTTGGCTCACAGCTGAGGAGTGTCTGTTACCAAAGGTGAACCTCATGAGTTTCAGATTGTGGCAAAAAAAGAAGAAAAAGCCCTCTTTGCTGTGTGCAGCCAGTTCTGTGAGCAAAGCAGGACCCAGGAGACTGAGCAGAGACAGGATGGGGTTGGGAAATGTGGAGCAAGGTTGTCCACACTGTGTCAGACCTCAAGGGAAAGCTCCAACCAGTCCAAACCTCCTTAGGAGAGACCCTGGATCAAAATCAATTAGAGAAAGCTGCAATCAACTCTTTTCAAAGGAGAAAAGTAAGAAACTACACCCTTGAAAATAAGAATGCATGTTTATTAGAACCCCTTTGAAGTATTTCTGCGTATTAAGAAAACTTCCTGATTAACTGCACTAGACTAGAGGAAAATCAAGGCAGACCTGTGGTTTCTTAGCACTTGATTGATTTTAAGGAGCCCCGTGGTCCCCACGGTGCACTTGGCGCTGAGTCCTTGAACCTCAGGTGAGGTTCTCCTCTGAGAGAGAGGAGACCTTTCCATGAGTCCAAGTCAGAAGAGAATCTCAACATATCTCGAAGCATTAATGGGTCCCACTGAGGGCCATTCCCAATCCAGGCTCCTCAAGGACTCCTTGAAGGAGATCACTGCAGGCCATGATTGCACAAATCTGTCACAGACTTTGTGTCAAAAGCAAAAGCCAAAGTGCCCTTAAAAACTGAACTACTTCAAAGAATTGATGAGCCCCACAGAGTGTCACAACTGACACAGCCTCTCAAGGGACTCATTAGAGCAGGTAATTGCAGAGGATTGCACAAACCTCTCCGAGACTCAGTGTGGAAAGCAAAACACAAAGTCCTGTGAAAACCCTGCAGTCCCTGAAGCATTAACGAGCCCCACCGGGTGTCACAACCGACAGAGTCTCTCAGGGGACTAATTAGAGCAGGTCATTGGAGGCCACGACTGAACAAACCTCTCAGAGGCTCAGTGCCAAAAAAAGTACCTTAATAAACCCTGAGTGCCTTGAAGCATTAATGAGCCCCACTGAGGGTTGTCACTGTCTGAGGCTCTCAAGGGACTTGTTACAGCAGATAATTGGAGGACATGGCTGCACAAACCTCTCAAAAATGCAAAATCAAACCCCCAAATTGCTCTGAAAACCTTGCAGTCCCTTGAAACTTTAAGGAGCCCCCCGAGGGCCATTCCTGACAAAGCCTCCCCAGGGACTCTCCAGCAGATCCTTGGAGGCCGTGGGTGCAGGGAGGCAAAGGCTCTGGGCAGCAGCTCAGGTGCTGAGAAAAGCCTGGCTCGGTTTGGGGAAGTTTCCTTCCTTTTCAGGCTTCCTCCAGCTTTGGGAAACGCTGCCTGTGAGATTGGCACCACCTAAGAAGGGCTCTGGCAGGTTCCTGGGAGCAAAGCTGGCCTGCTTTGGGCTCCACTCGAGATCTTTGGAGCATGGAGACACCTGAGAGTTAAAAAGAGGAGGCTGCATCTTTGACAACATTTGGGAACAAGGAGGGATTGCTCATATGTGGATAATCTGCATGGGAATGGTTGCTTTGAGTTAAAGCATTAAATTAAAATAAATGTGGGTATCTCAGTGATTTGTTTTGTTTTTAAATAAGAATATTTAATTTTTCTGTATATTTATGTTATGAAGGTGGTAGATTAGAAAATCATGGTGACTTTTCTCTCGTACAAACTTTCATTTGATCTTGGAAATTTTGATTGACACCTCTATGAGACAGATAAAACTCACAGGAAAATGGCACAAATACCTTGAGAAAATAAGCAAAGTATTAGGACCATGTGTTTGTGTGAATTCAGATTTTTCTCTTGAAAAAATGCCCTGTGCTTTTCCCTTGGCTAATTGGATACTTGATTTTTTTCTGACCTGCTATTGTCATCAGTGACACCTCAGGGTTTAAGAAGACTTCTCAATGGGTGTTAGTGCTGGCTGAGACACAGCAGCATCCTCAGCCCTCGCCTGGGAGAGGACATTCCCTCCCCAGGCCAAAGTGAGTTCCTGAAACCCCTTTTCAGCTGAGTTGTGGCTTCATTAGAAGGCACCTGCGATGGAGGAGCTGCTGCCTTGTAGCTCCCCCCCTGCCAGTGAGCCCTGCAGGGAGTCCCTGTGCTCTGGGAGGGTGGGGAATGCACAGGGAGGGCTCAGCTCCCCGGGCAGCAGGAGCATTGCTGGGCCTCTGCCAGGGCTTGCAGGGCACTGGGGAGTGTTGCAGGGCTGGGATGGGAGTGAGAGGGCCCTGGGCTGGATTTGTGAGGGCTCAGGAATCCAAGGGACAGAGCAGCAAGGTCGGGAATGTTGGATTATCAGTGACTCTCTCAGAAGTTATAAAAACCTGATCTGTTCAGGCAAATCAGGTATGGTGGGGAGATCACCCTCTTTGAACCACTTTCTTCTCTGGATGACTGAAAACTGCAGGACACACTGGCACTGCTTGCATTAGCCTGTCTTTTAGTACAGTTAGGAACTCTTGTTATTTCTGCATAAACCGTTGCTTCCCTGTCCTGCTAAAATGCCCATGGATGCATCAGAGCCACTGGATTCCCTGGAAGAGAGAAGCCTGGTTTACTTCCAATGGGATTCACCCCTCACCATGTGAAGGTGAATGATTCAGATCTTGGACAGTCTCCCAGATCTTGGTGTGCTGACAGAGCGCCAGGGGATGAGCTCCCACATGTGAGGAGAGCTGGGATTAATCTCTCTCACCAAGGTCTAAGAACTGAACCATGCCTTGCCTTGCTTTGTTTGGATTGCTTCTCCTTCCCTTGCCTTGCCTTACCTTGCTTTGCTTCCCCATTTTCATCACTTTTCTCCTTTTTCACCCTCTTTCTTCTCATTCTTACATTAAATGCATTGAACATCTGGACAAGGAATGTAAGCCAGACTGTTCTGCAAGGGGCTGGTATTTATGCATTTCCTTCCTTTTTTTCTCCTCTATCCCCAGGCATTCTATTTAATAAAATCCCCTCTGGCCAAACAAGTCAAGATTCCCTTATCTCTGTGGCAAATCCGGGTCATGCAGGCTCATGGATTCTGTTCTTCCCTCCCTTTGCAAACCTCCCTGCAGCAAACAGCCCCTGTTGGATTCCCAAACCTTCCTGCAGAGCTTGGTCCAGCTCCCCTCCTCCTGCAGTCCCGTGTGTGCTGGTGTGTGGAGTCTTTCTCTAGGCCTGAAGTGGGGGTGATGGCGGACAGGCCACAGGATTGCTCTGCAGAGGGAAAATGTCCCAAAGAAAAGGCTTGGAGAACCACACTGTTGGATTTGGATTCGTTCTGGCATTCTGTGACCACTCCAGCCTGCAGGGCCTGTGCTTCACGGTGTTCCTGCTCATCTACCTGGTGGTGCTGGCAGGGAACAGCCTGGTTGCCTCCTCACTGTGCTGGACTCCAGCCTGCACAGCCCCATGTACTTCTTCCTGAGGAACTTGTCCTTCCTGCAGGTCTACTACACCTCTGTCACTGCCAAAAATGCTGGTGTGTCTCCTGAGGGCAGATGGCAGGATCTCCTTCCTTGGCTGTGCTGCCCAGCTGTATTTCCTGGTTCTGCTGGGCAGCACCCAAAGCCTTCTCCTGGCTGCCATGGCCTATGAGTGCTCCATGGCCATGTGCCACCCCCTGCTCTGTCCCCTGGCCATGAGCAGGGGGCTCTGCACCAGGCTGCTGCTGGGCTCCTGGGGGGCTGTGGCACCAGTGCAGGCAGGACAGACCTACCAGCTGTTCCCTTTGCCCTTCTGTGCATCCCGTGACCTTCCTCACTTCTTCTGGGACGTCCCCCACTGCTGGACCTGGCCTGTGCAGACACATTCTGGAACCAAGTGGGGCTGCACACCATCACCCTGTTTTTTTTAATCCTTCCCTTCTGCTTAATAGTTCTGTCTTACATTCAAATTATCAGGGCAATTGTGAAAATCCCCTCAGCTCTGGGCAGGCACAAAGCCTTTTCCACCAGCTCCTCACACCTCGGGGTGCTGACACTCTTCTATGGCTCAGCCACAGTCGTCTACTTAAAGTCGTCTACTCGAGGGATTCTGGAGATCCTGACAAACACTCTGCCCTGTTTTACACAGTTGTGACTCCCATGTTTAACCCTCTCATCTATAGCCTGAAGAGTGAGGAAGTGAGAATGGCCTTGAAGAGACTCCTATGGACAAAGTGATCCTACAGAGGGTGTAAAATGGTCCCAAATGCTACAAGTCCCACTGGGGTATATGGTTGCCTAAACAAAGCACCCCATATTCGCTCCAACAAAACCATGTGTTCCAGCCTGGCTTTCCTCCTCCTCCAGGAGGGGAACGGTGTCCTGAGGCATTCCTGTTATGTCCTGCCCTGCCATGACATCTTTGTCCTTCAGAGCACCTCCAGTACCCCAAAAGAGTTCAATGACAAGAGCTCCTTCAAGCTGGGTCTGACCAATGTAATGTTAAGGGGAAACAGTGCAATCGTGGTCAGTCATCAATGAGCCCCAGAGGTGACACAACCCATGAGAGGTGACTCCCCTTGGGTTTGAGAAATCCCTTGCTAGGCCTCATGGCCTATGGGCAGTGTTTCTGTGTGGAATCAGCTTAAAAAGCTAAAGGATATGAAGGGCACCTTGCCCTGCTATGAAATCTTGCACTGAGTTCTGTAAGGCTTGAGTAACTTGGCATACAGAATAAATAATTAATAATTTTAAAAACCCACCAAGGGGATAGTTCAGCACTAGAACAGGGTCCCAGAGACCTGTGGAGTTTCCATCTGTCAAGGTTTAGCAATGTCAGCCAGGCACTCAGCACTGCACAGTCGCTCACTCCCTCCCCACCAGAGGGGTGGGGGAGAGAATCAGAAGGGTAGAAGTGACAAAACTCCTGGGTTGAGTCAAAGACGTGCACATGTGCAAGGCCAAACCAGGAATTCATTCCCAGTTTCCCATGGACAGGCAGGTGTTCAGCACCTCCAGGAGAGCGAGGCCCCGTCCCGAGTAACGGTGACCTGGGCAGACAAACACCATCACTCCAAAGTTCCCCCCTACACACCCTGAGTGTGATGTCCATGGTCTGGAGCAGTTCTTGGGTCAGGGGGGTCACCTGGCCCAGGTGTGTCTCCTCCCACCCTCCCACGCACCCCCAGCTCCCTCCCCAGCGTGGCCGTACCAGGGGCAGGAAAGGCCTTGGAGCTGTGCAAGTGCTGCCCAGCAATAACAAAACTGTCGGTGTAGAGTCGTGGCGGTCGATAAAGACACAAAGAGTCTAGTTGTGTGCAGAAAAGATGTCTTTCTTTATTTTCTCATCTGCCTTTTTATACCCCTTGCTAGCAGCAAGCAATAACCTCATTTTAGCTAAGCAAGCAACAGCGTTTTCATTGGCTAGGATCAACTGGTGATACATTTAGCAAAGCTCAAGGCCTTATTGTAGTTCCCTCATCCTAGGCCTACCAACTTTACAGTCTGCTTTGTTTCTCCATTAGGGCTGTGTACTGACTTCCTTATCATCAAGGATACACCCTAAAGCTTACCGAGTCAATATATTCATCCTGGGAGCCAATAGACCCACTGTTAACACCTTCGGAAGGGCCTGTGAGGTCCCTTCTCTCAGCAGGAGCTGATGGCTCAGCCCGTCACTCATGGCTGGGCCAGGGGCTCTCCAGCTGCCCCTGCCCTGGCCTGTGACAGCCCAGCACAAGCCCCTTTGGTTTAAAGAGGCCCTGCAGTGTCACAATGGCCCCTTGATTCTGTGAGGTTCCACAGTGTCCCAGGGCTCCCCTGATTCCATGAGGCCCCGCATGTCCCAGTGGCCACTTGATTCCATGAGGTTCCACAGTGTCACAAGGGTCCCTTTAGCTCCGTGGGGCTCTTTGACATCCCGTGACCTCCCGGCTCTTTAGGAGCCCTGAGAACTTCCACAGGGGGAAGTGCCACATTCTGCCCTGGGATGGGACAACCCCGGATGGACGGACAGACTGGGAAGGAGAGGCTGAAAAGCAGTGCTGGGAAAGGGCCCTGGGGGTGCTGGTGGGTGGCCAGTTGGCCCTGAGTCAGCAGTGCCCTGGCAGCCAGGAGGGCCAAGCCTGTCCTGGGGGCATCAGGCCCAGCATGGCCGGCCGGGCCAGGGAGGGGATTGTCCCGCTCTGCTCTGCCCTGGGGCGGCCTCACCTGCACCATTGGGGCAGTTTGGGGGGACACAATGGAAGGGAGAGATTGAACCATTGGAGAGTGTCCAAAGGAGGGCAAGGAAGATGGGGAAGGGCTTTGGGGGGAAGGCGTGTGAGGACACTGAGGGCACTTGGTGTGTTCAGCTGGAGAAGAGGAGACTGAGGGGAGACCTCACTGCAGGTACAACTTCCTGGGGAGGGGCAGAGGAGGGGCAGGCCCTGAGCTCTGCTCTGGGGGGACCAGGGACAGGACTGAGGGAATGGCCTGGAGTTGTGTCAGGGGAGGTTTAGGTTGGATCTTAGAAAGAGGTTGTTCCTCCAGAGGGTGGTTGGGCACTGAACAGGCTCCCCAGGGCAGTGGGCACAGCACCAAGGCTGACAGAGCTCAAGAAGTGTTTGGATGATCCTCTCAGGCTCATGGTGTGACTCTTGGCGATGGGCCTGTGCAGGGCTAAGGGTTGGACTGGATGATCCTTGTGGGTCCCTTCCAACTCAGCCTATTCTGTGATTATCAACCCTGTGTTCAGCACAAAGCCAAAACACAGCCCTGCACCGGCCACGGGGAAGAAATTTAACTGTACTCCCCCTGAAACCAGCACAGCCTTTAGGAGCTCTCCCAGAAACATCCCACAGTCCATTTGCCACCTGGAACCAGTGACTCTGAGTTCCTGCTTCCCCAGCCCCAGGGATGGTCTCCTTGTCTGCTCATTCCTCCACACTCTCTTTTCAGTGATGGCCTCACTGGGGCTTGCTGACATCCTCAGACACTTGGAGGTTTCCTGATAAATTTTACTTCTCTAGAGGTTTGTTCAGTCTTTAGATCCTCAGTTCAGGATTTCAGTGCCAAAGGGTTCATTGACACTCAAAACATCTTAAGGAGACAAACTCTGAGAATAATTTACTTTTAAGTCTTCCACTCTTTTGAGGTTTATTAAACAGATTTCACAGCCACATTCCACAGACCATTTTCCACCCATAACCAGTGACTCTGAGTTCCTGCATACCCAGCCCCCAGGGATGGTTTCCTTGTCTGCTCATTTCTGCACAGTCTCTTTTTAGTGATGGCATCTTAACAAGACAAGCCCCTGGGAGTAATTTACTTGTAAGTCTTCAATTCTTTTGTGGTTAATCAGACAGATCTCAGAATTGTATTCCAAGTGAATATTTTGTATTAAAGAAGCAATGAGAAAATATTTCCTTTTTTGTCCCCTGTTTACTTTTTTCCTGTCCATATTTTCCCTTTGCACACAGTGAGTCACACAATGAAGTCACAAGATCTCTCAATCCACAGAGGGAGGAAAAGAGAGAAAATGAATGAAATGCTCTATTGTGCAAAGCTTAAGGCAGGACTAATCCGAACTGTCCTCCCTAACATATTCCTCATATGGACCACAGGGGTTTTATCCCCTTCAATGGTACGCAGAGGTTCTTTTTGGGCAGGCCCAGTTCAAGTGGTAGAGTTAACTAACTAGGTTTGTGTGATACCTTAAAGCTTTCCGGATATTTTTTTTTTTAGCTTTTTGTATATTTTAAAAGTAGTTGTGTAGTAAATGTAGATGTTAATGTAGCTGTATTATGAGCCACCATTTAGCAGAGTAGTTTACACAGACCCA
This sequence comes from Manacus vitellinus, assembly GCF_001715985.3. NCBI lineage: Eukaryota > Metazoa > Chordata > Aves > Passeriformes > Pipridae > Manacus > Manacus vitellinus. Next base: position 9,364 of record NW_021938497.1, read on the forward strand.
ACCCTATGACCCCATTTTATATTAAATTTTCTAAATTCCTTTAGCATGTTTAGACTTCTTTTCAAGGTAGAATTGTAGAAAAACACCTCTATTGAACAACATCACACCCTAGGCCTGGACAACAAGATCCCACAAGAGACAAAGCCCAGAACTTTGGAGGCGCTCCAAGGACTGTACGTGCTGTGAAGAAGATAAAGATGAGGAAGAAGGGGTCCCAAAGACCCCAAACCCAATTCCCCAAGGGGCGTGTTGAGGGGCAGAACTGGGCAGAACCGGGGGGTGGAGAGTTCTGGCATTGGACAGACCATCTTCTAAAACTGTAGAACCATTGCCTGGGAGGGCGCGTCGTGTGTGTTCCCCTGGGCCTGTGGGCCTGATTAAAGGACCTGCTCTTTTGAGCTGATCTTAGACACTGAATTGACCTGGAGTTTTATCTCTTGAGGTTACAGGATTAACTAACTAGGTGGCTTTTGCTAAATGCACATCCCAAGGTTTGAAGGTCCCACTGCCCATTGCTTTCAAGGTGGTTTTGAACAGTCCACTCTGCCACTCAACTTTCCCAGAGGCTGGTGCCTGACAGGGAATATGATCCATCCACTCCATGCCGAGCTCTCTGGTCCAGGTGTGCACAAGGTTGTTTTGGAAAAGAGTCCTGCTGTCCAACTCCAGTGTTTCTGGAGGGCCGTGTCTCCACAGGACTTGCTTTTCCAGGCCCAGGATGGTGTTCTGGGCAGTGCTGGGAGGCACAGGGTGTGTCTCCTGCCATCCAGGGGTTGTGTCCCCCATTGTCAGCACGTAGAGCTTGCCTTGGTGGGTTTGGGGAGTGTGCTGGGATCAATCTGCCAGGCCTGCCCACATCTCTATTTCAACCATCATCCCCCACCCCACAGGGGCTTTACCCTCTTGGCCTCTTTGATGGCAGCACATTTGTGAGGAGCAGTCAATCACTTCCTACTAGAGAAGTCCAGTCCCCTTTCATCCAGGCAGGTTCTTCTAACACAGCCCTTCTTGGGGTAGATGTGTGGAGATTCCTGCCTTGGGTGGGGACGCCCTCCAAGGACACTCCTCAAGGCTGAGCAAAAGAAATCTCCCCATGACCGTTGGTCTGGGTGAGTTACATCAGATCTCTATGTAATAATTATTTCTTTTGACTAGCTTTAATAGAATTGTTTCAATAATTGCTTCATTATAGTGCACTATCCTATCTTATAATGTACTACTAATAGTTTTAGCCTTTGTATTGTGTAGTAAATAATTCTGATTAAGATCATTGGTCTGATCATTTGTAAGAATAAAAGATTCATTTTATATAAATATTCTCATTTTGCCAATCATTAAAACCAGTGGGACAAAAGTGGTTCAATCACACTTCTGTAATTCCTTACATTTAATTTGTTTACAAAATCTGAGGCAAAGATTGGATCCCTTATTCCTTGAGGCTCCACAGTGGGACAATGGTTCCTTGATTCCATGAGGTTGCACTGTTTCCCAGTGTTCTTTGGCCATGCAGTGTGACAATGGCCCACTGATTCCATCATTTTCCCCACTGTCACAATGGACCCTTGATTCCATGAGGTTCCACAGTGTCACAATGTCCCCTTTGACTCCAGAAGGCCTTGCAGAATCAGAATGGCCCCTGGATTCTGTGAGGTTCCACAGTGTCCCAATGGACCCTTGATTCCATGAGATTCCGAAATGTCCCATTGGTTCCCGTTGGTTCCAAAAGGTTCTGGGATGTCACACTGGCCCCTTGATTCCCTGACATTCCACAAAGTCCCGAGGTCCTTTTGATTCCATGAGGTTCCACAGTGTCCCATGTTCCCTTTGGTTCCAGGAGGCCCCAGGGTATTCCAATGGCCCCTGGATTCCAGGAGATTCCACAGTGTCCTGGGGTTCCCTTGTCTCCCTGAGTTTTGGCAGTGTCCCAGGGTCCCTTTGTTCCCAGGAGGTTCCTTTGTTTCCATCAGGCCCTGCCACGTCCCAGACTCCCTTTGGTTCCATGAGGTGCTGCAGGGTCACAATGTCCCCTTTATTCCAGGAGGTTCTGCCATGTCCCAGGGTTCCTTTGGTTCCATGGGATTCCACAGGGCCAAAACTCTCTGGTTCTTATCCTTCCAAAATTTGTGGGCCCATTCTATCCCTGCCTGGGATGGAGCCCCATTGTGTTTCTGCAGGAATGGATCCATGGCCATCCTGCCACTGCACCAATTGAATGCTGCACAAACATCACTGCAGGCCCGACCCTGGATGCAGGAACAGTCTGGGAACTCCAGGCCTGCTCCCATTCAGCAGAGCCAGGCGGGGTCCCAAAGAGCACAAGTGATTGACTGCAACCCCTGCAGGTCTCTGGCATTGCTGGGGACAAATGCAGGAACTGCCAGGAGCTCTGCAGAGCCCTGACAGTGCCACTGCAATCCCAAGCTGCATTGCCCGGGGCAACCCTCAGCACAGCCAAGGCCACAACCCTTCCTGAAAGGTGTCCCTTCTGGGCAGGGCCAGGGGGACAAACCCCTCCATCTGTCCCTGCACATGTTGTGTCCAATTCTCATGCCCCACTTAGGGACAAAGTCAGGCTACATTGGGTGTTTAACTTTGCATTTGCTTCACTCTTTTGTGCTTCCAACACACACACGCACACCAGTCTGGGCAGAGTTTGGTCTTCCAAAAAACACAAGACCTGACTATTTGTGGCTCCCGCTGCAGTGGCTGGAACTTGGGCCACAATCTGTACCAACAGCAGAGAGGTCCCTCCCCACAGAAACTTCTTGGCAATGGAGTTATCAAGAAAACTGGACAGGCTGTGGGGATCACTTGCAGGGCACAGCCAGGGACATGTCTTGACCAGCCTCCTGTTTATCATGACCAGCTTTTTCAGCATTTTTCTATCTGTTTTCTCATGCTTGGTTCTTCAGAAACTACTGGGATCCTATCCTAACTTTTGTTCTTTCCTAGACATCCCATGACAAGTCTTGCCAGTCCCCAAATGCCCTTTCTGGCTGCCCATCATGAGTCTCAGAGTCCGAGTCTGAATCCCCCATCCTCAGCTGCAAGGTCACCCTTAGAGGTTCTGCCATTGACCCACTTGCTTCAAGTTTCCTACAGATACATTGGAACTTCCTTTGAATTAATTTTTTATCTTTTGAACTTAGAAGGGTTTCTCCAAAAACATGGCAATTCATGCCCTAGAAATGGAAATTCTTTGGAGAAGGAGTTTGGGACTTCAGACTCAAAAGAATGACAAAATTATTTGGCTTGGAAGGGAGCTAGAAGGTCATGTGGTCCAAGTCTCTGGACATGGGCAGTGACATCTTTTACTAATTCAGGTTACTCACAGTCCCTGACCCTAGACAAATGCAGTGATGGGACATCCACTTTTCTGGAAACCTGTTCCAGTTCTTGCCGCCCTTATTGCTAAATCTTTCCTCTTATTATCCAATATAAAACTCTTCTCTTTCAATTCAAAGCCACTGCCCCATATTCTGCCACTACAGGCCTTGGCAAAAAGTATCCCTGGAATTTCTTTAGACTATGAGTACGACATTTTCATCTGCAAAAACATCTTGAGTGCCCAGAGATCTCCCAAGATGGACTTGAAAGGTCTCAAGCACGTGAGCACTAGAGAGGGGCTAAGGAGCTGTGGCCTCAGTGGTGTGAAGACTGAGGACAGTACAGGACAGGCCTGAGAGGGCTTGAAGGGAGGATTTAGAGATTGTGGATCCTTTTGTCAGAGCAGAAAAGAGAATTAGAAATAAAGAAATACTGCCAAGTTCAGCTGGAGAGGTCCAGAATGGAAACAAAGAGAAAGGAGTTTCACTCTGAGGGCAGTGCTGTGGCGCAACACATCACCCAGAAGGAGTCTGGATGAGCCCAAGGCTTTGTGTGTGCAGGAAGAGCCAGGGAGGACGCAGAGATGTCAGTGCAGGAAGGTGCCAGCCAGGTGGGGCAGCCGGGGGGATGACGACAGCCTGCAGGGAAAGGGGCAGGGCATGGACACCGTAGGACAGCCTGGGCTGGAGAGGAGACAGGCATGGGGAGAAGCTGAAAGGCCCTGACACAGCCACCTTCTGCAGGCCTCTGGCCAGGGCTGCTGTCTGTGCCCCTGATGCCAGGAGGAGACAAGTGGCCCTTGCAGCCCTGGGGCCTCATGGCCTCCTTGTCCCTGCTCAGCAGCCTGGCAGGTGCCACCCCATGGTCCTGCCCTTGGCATTGCACATCCCACATCCCAGTGCCCCAGGAAGAGCCCTGAGGAATGAGGCAGGGACAGGATCTGCCTTCCCAGGGGCTGGGGGTCAGGGCTTGGTCCTCTGGATTAAGGAAACACATCCAGGTTTCCTCAGCATCAGAACCACCTTTCCCTTGCTTGTCCATCCTTGTCATCACTGTCTGCAGTTTTCTGCTCTAACTGGAACCCAGGGACACGTTCTCAGTTGTGTCCCTCAGTGAGACTCATTAGCACCAGGAGAAACTTCAGTGTTTCAATCTCACTTTGACTTCTTGAGAAGTTGTTTGAACTTCCTCTCAGGGACTGAGTCTCATGTAAACAACACCAAGGTCCCCTGAGGGTCATGAAATGCCTGGGGCTGTTGCTGTGCTGCTGAGCTGGGCCGGGCTCCTGGCACACAGGGAGCTCCTGGCAAGCAAGAAGAGCTTCAAAGAGACAGCTCTGCTGGTGAGCAGCTCCTCTGCACAGCCCAGCAGGGCTGAGGGCACTGCCAGGCCAGCTCAGGGACACCAGCAGGGCACAGACACAGCTTCAAGGGGCTCAGCACTGGCAGGATGGCTGAGAGCTCCCTGCAGGAGGAATCTTGACAGGGCTGCACATGGTGAGTCTGTGGCTGCAGGGCAGTGCAGGGGCAGCTCCTGGAGGCATCTCCTAAAGCTGGCCCAGCCCCAGCTGATGGGATGGGTGAGCAGGGGCTGTTTTGGGGCACTTTGGAAGAGCTGTGAAGCTGGGGGTGCAGCCAGGGGTGCCCAGGGCTGTGGGGCAGAGCAGGGTCCTGCAGCCCAGGGTGCTGTGCTGGGCAGGGACTCTGCTGCCTGCCAGGGGCAGCTCTCAGCCGGCCCGGGGAACTGCTCCCAGGGCTGGGGCAGAAGGGCTGTGGGCAAGGAGCAAACCTGGCAGCTGAGGGAGGATCTTTTCCATGTCTTGGTGTTTGCAGGGTCAGACCTGCTCACAGCTCCAGACCACTATACCATATTGAATGGAGAAGCTTTTGCAAAGTTCACAAAAGACAGGGGCTACAAGAAAGGAATTACTCCTGAGGTGTGTTTCCTGCTTAGGCATTGTAGCAGAGACATTGTTCTCTCAGTTCTGGAGGCTGCACTGAAATTCCAACTCTTTTACTCTCAGAGATGAATCTTTCAGGCAGGATCAGAAATGAGCACAGGATCCGGGGCAGTGCTGAGCCTTCCCTTGGGGGTGGGCACTCTCCTGTCCCAGCCCTTGGCTTATCTGCAGGAGGGCTCCTGTCCTGCTCTGTCCAGCACAGCTGCACCTCTGGGCTGGCACAGGGGACACTTCACAGAGCTACCCTTGGAAACAACATTGTCCTGCTCTCATCACTGCACATGTATTTGGGGGTGTGGTTTTTAATATTTGTTTGTGTGAAATCAAAGTGAATGAAGCACAAGGTAAAGAGTAGGGCAGATGGGAAACAGGCTAAAGAACTCTGCAGATCTCCTGGCTCTGCTTGAAACCACAGAGAGCTGAGACCTTTTGTCTCTTGTCTTTTCTAAAGATTCTTTACATTTTCAGCAATAAAAATGAGAATTTTTACTCCTAAAAAGAACACTCTGCAGATTTAATGGTGGAACATATCTAACAGAAGAATTATTCTAAAGACAATAGAAACCTCTGTTCTGCAGAGCACACTCTTGTGAGTAAGGGGGTCAGAAATGGAGCTTTTCTATTAAAGGTGGGTTACATCTGACATCCCTTGTGATCATCAGAGCTGTCACAAACCAGCTCCATGTCGCCACTGCAGCAGAGCAAAGCTGAGCCCTTTGCAGCACATGGGCAGAATTCTTGCTGTTCACACCACTCTGAACCAGCATAAGGGAAATACAAATGGTTTGGGGGGATTACTATGAAAGATGGAGTATCTTTGCTGAGAGGGGTATCTACTAATTGTTCTGTGTCGTTTCCTTTTCTGAACAGACCCTGTCCTAAGGAACAGCAAATGTCCAACAGCAGCTCCATGCCCTAGTTCCTCCTCCTGGCATTTGCAGACAGGCGGGAGCTGCAGCTCCTGCACTTCTGGCTCTTCCTGGCCATCTCCCTGGCTGCCCTCCTGGCCAACGGCCTCATCCTCAGCGCCGTAGCCTGTGACCACCACCTGCACACCCCCATGGGCTTCTTCCTGCTCAACCTCTCCCTCACAGACCTGGGCTGCATCTGCACCACTGTCCCCAAAGCCATGCACAATTCCCTCTGGGACACCACAACCATCTCCTACATGGGATGTGCTGCACAGGCCTTTCTGCTTGTCTTCTTTCTTGGAACAGAGTTTTCCCTCCTCACCATCATGTGCTACGACCGCTACATTGCCATCTGCAAACCCCTGCACTACGGGACCCTCCTGGGCAGCAGAGCTTGTGCCCACATGGCAGCAGCTGCCTGGGTCACTGGGTTTCTCTATTCTCTGCTGCACACAGCCAATACATTTTCCCTGCCCCTGTGCCAGGGCAATGCCCTGGGCCAGTTCTTCTGTGAAATCCCACACATCCTCAAGCTCTCCTGCTCACACTCCAACGTCAGGGAACTGGGGCTTATTGGGGTTAGTGCTACTTTTTGTTTTGGCTGTTTCATTTTCATTGTGTTCTCCTATGTGCAGATCTTCAGGGCTGTGCTGAGGATCCCCTCTCAGCAGGGACGGCACAAAGCCTTTTCCACGTGCCTCCCTCACCTGGTCGTGGTCTCCCTGTTTGTCAGCACTGGCACATTTGCCTACATGAAACCCCCCTTTCTCTCCTCCCCGTCCCTGGACCTTGTGGTGGCAGTTCTGTACTCGGTGGTACCTCCAGCACTGAACCCCCTCATCTACAGCCTGAGGAACCAGGAGCTCAAGGATGCCCTGAGGAAACTGATAAGTGGGTGTTTTTCAGAAGCAATAAACTTTCCTTCTTCTGTATGTTATCCATCCCATTAAAGGCCAATTCTTTTAAAGACTTCACTAAAGGCCCACCATATCTTTTCTATTTTTTGCTTCTGTTAGGGGCACTATTTTTCTGAGAATTTGTTCACACCAAAAAATCTTTATGTATATAAATATATATATAAAAGTATATATATATATATTTATATATATGTAAACACCATTTTCATTTCAGTCTTTGTCTTTCTAGCCTGGCCCAGAGGCTGTACAAATCAGGAACTGTAATCACTGTGTGCTTAAACCAAATAAAGAACTCTGCATTGACTTGTTTGCCTGACATCTTTCCTCTCTGACTTCTCTGCAGCTGCAGGGTAGGGGCCTCTGTGCAGAGCTGGGCCAGAAAAGAGTCCCAGCAGAGCAGCACTGCCAGGGAGCAGCAGCCCTTCTCCTGAGGGGCCTCCTCTTCCTTCTCTTCCACACTGTCCTTCAGAGCCCTGTGTTGTTGGAGGCCTCAGTGCTCTGGCAGTCGGTGCCAGTCCTGCTGCAGGACTGTCCAGGGACTGCAGGCAGGGACAGCCACGGGCACTGCTGGCACAGAGCTGACCTCTGCAGCAGCACTGCCATCCTGCAGGGGCATCTCCTCAGGCCAGGGCCTCAAAGCTTCCATCTGCTTTCCACTTTGCTCTCCAGGATGTGCCCAACACAATGCCCTGCAGAGGAAAACAGCAGTGACCAGCACAAGGGGGGGAGTGCTCAGGGTGGGGGCACCCAGCAGTGCTCTCCTGAAGCAGAGATTGAGGTAACTCACCCCACAGCGACAAGGGGTAGTTCCCTCCCTTTCACTTAACCCCTGGGCAGTGACCATGAGGAGCTGTCCCTGCTTCATGGCAGAAGCTCCACACACTTCAAGGAAGTCTGTGGAAGAATCTGCCCCATGACAGTTGGACGGGGCTTTTAAAGTTATCAAGGGTTTGACTGCCAGACATATTTGCAGGCCAGGGAGCAGTTTATCTGTCAAATCCTGCTTCAGAAAGCAGGATGTGTGTTTGAAGTTTCATGAAGCATTTTGGGTTTAGCAGAATTCAACATTAAAAACAGCACCTTGACAGCAGCAGTAACTCACTACAGAGAGTGTGCATTGTTTGCATTCTCTGACCATTGTTTAGGTATTGTCAGAGCAGAGCATCCTGCCAGAAATGGCCCCTTGATTCCACGAGGTTGCAAAAACTCTCAGGGTTCCTTTGGTTCCATGGGGCCCTGCAGTGTCACAGTGGCCCCTTGATTCCAGGATGTTCCAAAACATCCCAGGGTTCCCTTGGCTCCAAGAGGCTCCCCAGTGTCCCAGGCGGCCCCTGGATTCCAAGCAGCCCATGCAGTGTCCCAATGGCCACTGGCTTCCGAGATCCACAGCGGCTGCCGCCGCGTCTGTGCCTGGAGCCGCCGGCTCCCACGGGGGCTTTACCGCACTCCACCGCCGGTTGCCGCTCGCGCAGCCGCCGCTCTGCCCCGGCTGCACCGGGACCCGGCACCGCCTCGGGCCTGCGCTGCCGCCTCAGCGGCCACAGGGACACAGCCATGGGGGACCTTTGCTCTGACACTGATGGGGCCTGGCTTTGTTCTGCTTGGGTCTGGGTTTTGGGAAAATTGCTGCTCATTTTCATGCTCCACTGAAACAGCTCCTGAATTCCAAAGGTTTCCTAATCCAGGGGAGGGGTTTCTATGGCATCGGAGGTGCCGCCCCTCTGGACACATTGTCAATGAACCATCCAGCTGACTGGGATGGGTGTAAGAACTGGGGAACACAGGATAAGCAGTCATCCCCTGAAAACCTTGGAACATTCCCTACCTGAATCATAATCCAAATGGAACAGTTTGGATACAATTCCCAAATATTTGGGAAACTCCAGTCATTACTGACAGAAGGATGGAAATTCAGCAGATAACTAAAGCCAGTCCCCTTGGGAGCCCACAGCCAGCGGGGCTGAGGGAGGCCCTGGCAGCTCCCCAGCACCTCCCTCTCAGTGGGACACCTCTGGCAGCCTCTCCCAGCTCGGGAACCCTCCAGTTTGCAACACTCCAAAGACCCTCCCTGATGCCCAGGACAATTCTGATCCCCCTCAACAAACACTCCTCCAGCTGTGACCCTTGTCTGCTGGGAAACACAAAGGGATTTGGGGGAGTGTTTCCCTGACAACAAGGAGAATTTGGGAGAGGGACCTACCCACACCCAGCTCTTGATGTGTCCACACATCTCTGCCTGGGTGTGGGTGTGAATTGACTGTGGTGGGAATGTTGTAGTTTTGAATCCATAATTCAGTCAATGTTAAAATTATAGCAACTGCTATTGAATCACCTGATAACTGTTAAACGGGTCAATAATTAAAAGCTACTAATGTCTTTTACCCTCTTGTCTTTGGATTAAAAATCCTTTGCACCCTGACCCTCTTGCATTCCCAAGGCTCTGTGTAAATCATTCCCTTTCATAAAAATATATATTTTTTTATGACTTCCACTTTAAAATCGTCCTCCTTAGCTAAACTACAAAACAACTCCAATTAGCTGTAGAACTCTTGAAGACTTCAAGACAATTAAAGGAAGGAAATAATTTGTTTCTCAGTGTTTTATTGGGTCCCACAGTGTGTTTGGAGCTGCATCAGCTGTCAGTCCAAGATGGGCCATGTCAGAACTGGGGAGGTTGGGGGGTGAGGAGCAAGGTTGATCATACAGGGTCAGTGTGGATCACCTGAGGAGACACTCAGCATCAAGATCACTTGGAGAACATCTCTATCACCTCTTCTCTGAACTACAAAATAGCCATCACTGAATTAAAACAAAAAAAGTACAAACTTCAAAGACTTGTTTTGAAATTGCCTTTAAGACAATTAAAGGAAGACAAAGAGATCCTGAGGGATTTCTGGATTTTAATGAGCCCCACAGTGTGTTTGCAGCTCAGCCCATGATCCTGAGGTACTGAGAGAAGATTGAAGCAGCTGCTGAAGAAGTCAGAAGCCAAAGTGCAAGTGCCTTGAAGCATTGCTGGGCCCCACTGAGGGCAGGCACTGCCAAAGCCTCCCCAGGGACTCCTTGGAGCAGCTCCTTGGAGGCCAGGAGTGCAGGCAGACAAAGGCTCTGGGCAGGCCCCTGCAATGCTGAGCAAAGCCTGCCTGGGTTTTGTGGAGCACAAAGGCCAAGGCCTGAGCCCCAGGCCCTGGCCCAGCAGATCCTGTCCCTCCCGGCTGGCTCAGGGCTGTTTGGGGGGCACTGGGATGGCAGGGGGAGGAACAACAAAGGCCCAAACCTGGGCAACCCCTGCCAGGCTCCTGAGGGAGGGGCGAGGCAGAAACCAAGTGCAGAACCTGCCAGGCAAGTTGCTTGTGGTGGCCTGAGTGGCAGAGGCAGCTGCCAGAGGCAAGGGGACAAAGGCCTGGGTGCCTTTGGGCCTTGCAGCCCTGCCAGAGCCCTTGGCCATCTCTCCTGCAGGCTGTCCTGCCCTGGCCCTGCTGCTGCTCTGGCCTTGCAGGCTGCACACACCCCTCCTGCTTTCCCACCCCCTCCCAGCAGCATTTCTAGACCCTCCCTGATGGCTCTGCACCAGCTCTGGCTGTTCCCTGGAACACAAAGCCATGGACTGATCCTGACTCCCTCTGGGTGACCTCTTGCAGCACAAAGGTCCCCGTTGAGTGACATTTCTTTTTCCTCACCTTTAGTCCCAACCTTCCACGCTACTCTTTGTGGAGATTTCACTTTTTTTTCAATATGGTCAAGAGCTCCATCCTGTCAGATCTCCTCTAGACCCTCTCCAGTTCTTCCTCATTCCTCCAGAATGGGGAGCCTCACAGACAGACAGACCAGTCCAGATGTGGTGACCCCAGGACTGAGTCCAGGGGGCTGACAACTCCCTTGTCTGGGTGCCCACACTCCCCCCAAGGCAGCCCCATGTGCAGTTGGCCTTAAATCAAGGGACCATTCTGATTCTTTGTAATGTCACGGAATCAAGTGGCACCGTGACACTGCAGGGCCTCATGGAACCAAAGGAATGCAGGGACACTGTGGAATCTCATGGAACCAAGGGACCATTGTGACATGCATGGTCTCTTTGGAACAAAAGGAATCCTGGGACATCTCAGACCCTCCTGGAACCAAGGGGCCACTGTGCCTCCCCAGAACTCCATGGAATCAAGCAGAGCCGCTGCCTCCCCCCCGCCGCCGCACGGACCGGAGTCGCCGGCTCTGCCCCGCTTGGACACCTCTGGAGTCAGCGTGTTCTTGGGCAGCACAACTGATCTCAGACCAGAGAGTTTCCCACATTTTGCTTTGCTCTCTCTTTCTCCTGGTTTAATTTTTGTTCTTTGTTCATTCAGAGGGAAAAGGGGGAAGGGAGGCACGTGTTGATCCCTGTTTTTTTCTGTTTACAAAAGGGAGTGGGGCCTGAGAGGAAAGAGGAGGCAATTTCCCTCTCTGCTGTTGCTTTGGACTGTTCTGTTGGTATTGCTGGTTTTGCTGCTATATTTCTTGTCAGTCAACTCTTATTTTTTCACTTATACCTCCTTGTATTTTGTCTCCCTGTAGTGGTGGGGAATAAAAGAGGAGTGAATTCATTTTATTGGAGTACCTGCCCCAATATGTGTCTTTAAACCAGGACAGGTTGCTCAAGGGCTCCTTGAAATTTGGCATCATTCACAAAGGACTTGAGAATACATTTTGTCCCAATGTACAGAGAGATAATAAAGATGTTCTCTAGTGGTGTTCAAGGGCTAACCACTGAGGGATTTCATCAGGAAGTTGCTGCCAAGAGGACTTTTTGCCATGGATTTTATTTGACACTCTTCATTCAGCAACTTCCCACCCACCACATCTCCCACTTCTTCAGTCCAGCTCTCACCAGTCTGGCCATAAGGAGACCACAGGAGACCATGTCAAGGGCCTTGATAAAGTCTGGGCACACAACATCCTCTTCTATTCCCTCCCACAGGGGTTCTGCAATCCCTGCCTTGTCCTTCCCATGCCTGGCAATGGCTGCAGGAGGACTTGCCCTATCCCCTTCCCTGCTGAGCCTGAGTAGTGTGGAACTCTGCCAACCCTCCTTGCTGCCCTGTTTGCAGACTGGTTCCATGTCTGCCTTTGCCAAGGCCCCAGGAAGCTCTGGGATGGCTCTGGCCTTTCCAAGGGTTTGGGAGAGGTCTCCCAGTGACACTGCCCAGCCTTCTCAATAGCCCTGACACCAAAACCTTTTCCATAGCCCACACTTCCAGAGGAGTGCCCAGGACACAACACAGGTTGTCCTGGTGGTTCTGGAGAATGAGAAGGGATTTCTTCCTCGAGGCCAACCCCTCCAATTGGATTTGAGTGCAGCTGAAAGGTTCCCTCAGCATTTTCCCCAGTGCCTCCCTGCCCTGAAGGTTTCTGGCCATCAGGCTGGAGCTGAGGGGGTTGGGCAGGTGCCTGAGGAGGGGGTAGAACAAGGGCTGTGTCCAACTGTGCCAGGAGGGCTGTGCTGGGCAAGGGTGAGGAGGCTGCAGAAAACAGTGGCACTGGGGAGGGGAGAGGAGCAGCTGGAGAGACCTTGTGCCTGCCCACGCTGGGGAGGAGCTGCCCCAGGATGGCAGCTCTGAAGCACTCCCAGGATGTCCCTGGGAACAGGAGGGGAAGACTGGATCTGAAAATGGAACCTGAAAAGCAGAGAGCAAGAGTGTCATGGTGTCACTGCAGGAGAGTTCCAGCCCTGGAGCAAGGTCACAGAAGAAGTGACCCAGTACATGCAGTGGCCTCAGAAGTTCCCACAGCATCCTGGAGATGCTTGAAGGGAGCCCAGCTCTGCTTCAGAAGTTCCCAGGGCCTGTCCCTGCCTGTGCTCCAAGGGCTTCCAGCCCCCAGGACTGTGCTCAGAGAGCACTCAGGCCTTACAGCGAGAAAGGGGCTCAGGAGGAAAGTGTGGAAGTGGCAAGAGAGCAGCTCTGCAAAGACCAAGCCCTGCTGCTCCCTGGCAGTGCTGCTGGGCTGGGATTATTGTCCCCTTCCTGTTTGCAAATACACCCTGTCCTGCAGTGTGCTGTCCTTTAGGAACAGCTAAGAAGAAGGGTCTTGGACAAAGAAGGCACTGCAGGATCCTTTATTTTGTTTAAATAGTCAGAGAGCACAATTAATCATTTATACATGTCTGGATCAAATTTAATGGGTAGACACTAAACTAGAAGGCAAATGCATAATAATATTTCGTTGCACAGAGAACTATTGGAAGAAAAACCCAATGACCTCCACGAGAAACCTGAGCAGGAAGGCTGGGCCATTAAGGAATCCCATTCTGAATGCTACACACCAGAACGTAGACACTTTATTGCTCCTGAAAAGCATCCAGTCATCATTTTCCTCACAGCATCCTTGAGCTCCTGATTCCTCAGGCTGTAGATGAGGGGGTTCAGTGCTGGAGGCACCACCGAGTACAGAACTGACACCACCAGATCCAGGGATGGAGAGGAGATGGAAGTGGGTTTCAGGTAGGAAAACACGACAGTGCTGATAAACAGGGAGACCACGGCCATGTGAGGGAGGCAGGTGGAAAAGGCTTTGTGCCGTCCCTGCTGAGAGGGGATCCTCAGCACAGCCCTGAAGATCTGCACATAGGAGAAAACAATGAAAATGAAACAACCAAACACTAAACAGGTACTAACCACAATGAGCCCAATTTCCCTGAGGTAGCCTGAGTGTGAGCAGGAGAGCTTGAGGATGTGTGGGAGTTCACAGAAGAACTGGCCCAGGGCATTGCCCTGGCACAGGGGCAGGGAAAATGTATTGGCTGTGTGCAGCAGAGTATGGAGAAACCCAATGGCCCAGGCAGCTGCTGCCATGTGGGCACAAGCTCTGCTGCCCAGGAGGGTCCCGTAGTGCAGGGGTTTGCAGATGGCAACGTAGCGGTCGTAGCACATGATGGTCAGGAGGGAAAACTCTGCTGACATGAAGAAATAAAAGAAAAAGGCCTGTGCAGCACATCCCATGTAGGAGATGGTTGTGGTGTCCCAGAGGGAATTGTGCATGGCTTTGGGGACAGTGGTGCAGATGCAGCCCAGGTCTGTGAGGGAGAGGTTGAGCAGGAAGAAGCCCATGGGGGTGTGCAGGTGGTGGTCACAGGCTACGGCGCTGAGGATGAGGCCGTTGGCCAGGAGGGCAGCCAGGGAGATGGCCAGGAAGAGCCAGAAGTGCAGGAGCTGCAGCTCCCTCCTGTCTGGGAATGCCAGGAGGAGGAACTGGGGCATGGAGCTGTTGTTGGACATTTGCTGCCTCTGGGTTTTTGTTTCCCACACAGGAGAAGAAGACAGTAAGAGGCCAGTTAGCGTGGACTTATCTAAACAAAGTCAAAGCTGTATTCTACAGACACTCCCCATGTCACACACAGACAGCCTTTTGATTTCCTAGGAGATCTTCCTTCAGCTCCAGTGCTGGGTCCCTACTGAACAGCATTTTCTCTGTTTTAGCATCACTGTGCTTCTGTACAGGCGTTTCACATAACAAGGAGATGTTTAGGGACAGGTTTCCAACCTGGAGGGGAATTCACAGCTTGGAAGGAAACCTCAGGGAGACAGCCAAGTGTCCTTATGATGGCATTTGATTTAAGCAGACTCAGCTCCTTCCCCAGCACCACAGGCTGCACTGGTAGGGGTCATATTCAGTTTGCAGGTGCAAAAAGGACATCTCAGACTAGTCCTGATGGGTCTAGCAGAGGTGATGCTGGTGCTGCCCACAGGCAGAGCAGTGGCCCAAAGCACATTAGGAAGCTCAGATAGACCTACTGAGCACTCACAGTTCAGATGTCTCAGGGACCTGTCAAAATTAATACTTTCTTAATGATTTATTCCTCCCATTCCTCAAGAGTAGGAAACTGGAAACACAATCTCAGGAAATTTCTTTAACCTTATAAAAATCTTTGTCTTGGAAATATTCTGAGAGGGAGTTGAAGCTCCGAGCATGTCCTCCTCCTCTGCACTCCAGATACTCTCAGAGTTGCACTTACAGAATCTGTAGCTGGTGGGCAGTGCCAGCTTTCCCAAATGCCTCCAAAAG
This sequence comes from Manacus vitellinus, assembly GCF_001715985.3. NCBI lineage: Eukaryota > Metazoa > Chordata > Aves > Passeriformes > Pipridae > Manacus > Manacus vitellinus. The sequence continues at coordinate 24,513 of NW_021938497.1, forward strand.
CTGCAGTCCCATTGCCCTGCATGACCAGACTTCCTGTGCCAAGATCTGCTAAAAATTCTCCCCCAGTGAGGTCTCAGCATCTTTCTAATTCTGACAGCCTTTAACTTCTGTCTGTCTCACTCCCCTGCCCTTGGTGCTGCAGGCAGTGCCCTCAGCCCTGCTGGGCTGTGCAGAGGAGCTGCTCACCAGCAGAGTTGTCTCTTTGAAGCTCTTCTTGCTTGCCAGGAGCTCCCTGTGTGCCAGGAGCCCGGCCCAGCTCAGTAGCACAGCAACAGCCCCAGGCATTTCATGACCCTCAGGGAGGTTGATGTTGTTTACATGAGACTCAGTCCCTGAGAGGAAGTTCAAACAACTTCACAAGAAGTCAAAATGAGATTGAAACACTAAAGTTTCCTTTAGTGCTAATAAGTCTCACTGAGAGACACAACTGAGACCATGTCCCCAGGTTCCAGTTAGAGCAGAAAACTGCAGACAGTGATGACAAGGATGGACAGGCAAGGGAAAGGTGGCTCTGATGCTGAATAAACTTTGACTTGTTTCCTTAATCAAATGGGCCAAGCCCTGACCCCTCAGCCCCTGGGAAGGCAGATCCTGTCCCTGCCTCATTCCTCAGGGCTCTTCCTGGGGCACTGGGATGTGGGATGTGCAATGCCAAGGGCAGGACCATGGGGTGGCACCTGCCAGGCTGCTGAGCAGGGACAAGGAGGCCATGAGGCCCCAGGGCTGCAAGGGCCACTCCCCTCCTCCTGGCATCAGGGGCACAGACAGCAGCCCTGGTCAAAAGCCTGCAGAAGGTGGCTGTGTCAGGGCCTTTCAGCTTCTCCCCATGCCTGTCTCCTCTCCAGCCCAGGCTGTCCTACGGTGTCCATGCCCTGCCCCTTTCCCTGCAGGCTGTCGTCATCCCCCCGGCTGCCCCACCTGGCTGGCACCTTCCTGCACTGACATCTCTGCGTCCTCCCTGGCTCTTCCTGCACACACAAAGCCTTGGGCTCATCCACACTCCTCGTGGGTGATGTGTTCCAGCACAGCGTTTTCCATGGAGGGAAATTCCTTTTTCCTGATGTCCATTCGGAACCTCCCCAGCTGCACTTGGCATTAATTCTTTCTTTCTCATGTTCTTTTCTGCTCTGACAAAAAGATCTACCATCTCTAAATCCACCCTTCAAGCCTTCTGAGGGCTGTCCTGTACTGGCCTCAGTCTCCACACCAGTGAGGCCACAGCTCCTTAGCCTCTCTCTGGTGCTCATGTGCTTGAGACTTTCAAATCCCATATTGTGAGATCTCTAGACACTCACTAATGTTTTTGCAGATGAAAATATCGTGCTCATAGTCTAAGAAAATCACAGGGATACTTTTTACCAAGGCCTGTAGTGGCAGAACATGGGGCAGTGGCTTTGAACTGAAAGAGAAGAGTTTTATATTGGATAATAGGAGGAAAGATTTAACAATAAGGCAGCAAGAACTGGAAGAGGTTTCCAGAGAAGTCGATGTCCCATCCCTGCATTTGTCCAAGGTCAGGGAGTGTGAGTAACCTCAAAGAGTAAAAGATGTCACTGTCCATATCCAGGGACTTGGACCCGATGACCTTTTAGCTCCCTTCCAACCCAAACCATTCTGTGATTCTTTGAGTCCCAAACTCCTTCTTCAAAGAATTTCCATTTCTAGGGCATGAATTGCCAAGTCTTGGAGAAACCATTCTAAGCCCAAAAGGTAAAAAATTAATTCCAAGGAAGTTCCAAAGTATCTGTATGAAACTTTGAGCAAGTGGGTCAATGGCAGAACCTCTCAGGGTGACCCTTCAGCTGAGGATGGGGGATTTGGCCTCGGGGTCTGAGACTCATGATGGGCAGCCAGAAAAGGTATTTGGGGAGTGGGCAAGACTTGTCATGGGATGTCTAGAAAAGAACCAAAGCAAGGGTAGGATCCCAGTGGTTTCTGGAGGAACAAGCATGAGAAAACAGAGAGCAAAGAGGATGAAGAAGCTGGTCCTGTTAAACAGGAGGCTGGTCAAGACACGTCCTTGGCTGTGCCCTGCAAGTGATCTCCACAGCCTTAAGAACTCCATTGCCAAGAAGTTTCTGTGGGGAGGGACCTCTCTGCTCCTGGCACAGATCGTGGCCCAAGTTCCAGCCACTGCAGCGGGAGCCACAAATAGTCAGGTCTTGTGTTCTTTGGGGGGCCAGACTCTGCCCAGACTGGTGTGTGTGTGTGTTGGAAGCACAAAAGAGTGAAGCAAATGCAAAGCTAAACACACAGTGTAGCCTGACTTTGTCCCTGAGTGGGGGATGAGAATTGGACACAACATGTGCAGGGACAGATGGAGGGGTTTGTCCCCCTGGCCCTGCCCAGAAGGGACACTTTCAGGAAGGGTTGTGGCCTTGGCTGTGCTGAGGGTTGCCCCGGGCAATGCAGCTTGGAATTGCAGTGGCACTGTCAGGGCTCTGCAGAGCTCCTGGCAGTTCATGCATTTGTCCCCAGCAATGTCAGAGAACTGCAGGGGTTGCAGTCAATCACTTGTGCTCTTTGGGACCCCGACTGGCTCTGCTGAATGGGAGCAGGCCTGGAGTTCCCAGACTGTTCCTGCATCCAGGGTCGGGCCTGCAGTGACGTTTGTGCAGCATTCAATTGGTGCAGTGGCAGGATGGCCATGGATCCATTCCTGCACAAACACAATGGGGCTCCATCCCAGGCAGGGATAGAATGGGCCCACAAGTTTTGGAAGGAGAAGAAGCAGGGAGTTTTGGCCCTGTGGAATCCCATGGAACCGAAGGAACCCTGGGACATGGCAGAACCTCATGGAATAAAGGGGACATTGTGACCCTGCAGCACCTCATGGAACCAAAGGGAGTCTGGGACGTGGCAGGGCCTGATGGAAACAAAGGAACCTCCTGGGAACAAAGGGACCCTGGGACACTGCCAAAACTGAGGGAGACAAGGGAACCCCAGGACACTGTGGAATCTCCTGGAATCCAGGGGCCACTGGAATACACTGGGGCCTCCTGGAACCAAAGGAAACATGGGACACTGTGGAACCTCATGGAATCAAAAGGACTCCGGGACTTTGTGGAACGTCAGGGAATCAAGGGGCCAGTGTGACATCCCAGAACCTTTTGGAACCAAAGGGAACCAATGGGACATTGTGGAATCTCATGGAATCAAGGGTCCATTGTGACACTGTGGAACCTCACAGAATCCAGGGGCCATTCTGATTCTGCAAGGCCTTCTGGAGTCAAAGGGTCCATTGTGACACTGGGGAAAATGATGGAATAAGTGGGCCATTGTCACACTGCAGGGCCTTAGGGAGCCAAAGAACGCTGGGAAACAGTGCAACCTCATGGAATCAAGGAGCCATTGTCCCACTGCAGAGCCTCAAGGAATAAGGGATCCAATCTTTGCTTCAGATTTTGTCAACAAATTAAATGTAAGGAATTACAGAAGTGTGATTGGACCACTTTTGTGCCACTGGTTTTAATGATTGGCCAAATGAGAATATTTATATAAAATGAATCTTTTATTCTTACAAATGATCAGACCGAAGATCTTAATCAGAATTATTTACTACACAATACAAAGGCTAAAACTATTAGTAGTACAGCATAAGATAGGATTGAAGCAATTATTGAAACAATTCTATTAAAACTAGCCAAATGAAATAATTATTACATAGAGATCTGATGTAACTCACCCAGATCAACGGTCATGGGGAGATTTCTTTTGCTCAGCCTTGAGGAGTGTCCTTGGAGGGCGTCCCCACCCAAGGCAGGAATCTCCACACATCGACCCCAAGAAGGGCTGTGTCAGAAGAACCTGCCTGGATGAAAGGGGAATGGACTTCTCTAGTAGGAAGTGATTGACTGCTCCTCACAAATGTGCTGCCATCAAAGAGGCCAAGAGGGTGAAGCCCCTGTGGGGTGGGGGATGATGGCTGAGATAGAGATGTGGGCAGGCCTGGCAGATTGATCCCAGCACACTCCCCAAATCCACCAAGGCAAGCTCTACGTGCTGACAATGGTGGACACAACCCCTGGATGGCAGGAGACACACCCTGTGCCTCCCAGCACTGCCCAGAACACCATCCTGGGCCTGGAAAAGCAAGTCCTGTGGAGACACGGCCCTCCAGAAACACTGGAGTTGGACAGCAGGACTCTTTTCCAAAACAACCTTGTGCACACCTGGACCAGAGAGCTCGGCATGGAGTGGATGGATCATATTCCCTGTCAGGCACCAGCCTCTGGGAAAGTTGAGTGGAAGAGTGGACTGTTCAAAACCACCTTGAAAGCAATGGGCAGTGGGACCTTCAAACCTTGGGATCTGCATTTAGCAAAAGCCACCTAGTTAGTTAATCCTGTAAGCTCAAGAGATAAAACTCCAGGCCAATTCAGTGTGTAAGATCAGCTCAAAAGAGCAGGTCCTTTAATCAGGCCCACAGGCCCAGGGGAACACACACGACGCGCCCTCCCAGGCAATGGTTCTACAGTTTTAGAAGATGGTCCATCCAATGCCAGAACTCTCCACCCCCTGGTTCTGCCCAGTTCTGCCCCTCAACACGCCCCTTGGGGAATTGGGTTTGGGGGCTTTGGGACCCCTTCTTCCTCATCTTTATCTTCTTCACAGCACGTACAGTCCTTGGAGCACCTCCAAAGTTCTGGGCTTTGTCTCTTGTGGGATCTTGTTGTCCAGGCCTAGGGTGTGATGTTGTTCAATAGAGGTGTTTTTCTACAATTCTACCTTGAAAAGAAGTCTAAACATGCTAAAGGAATTTAGAAAATTTAATATCAAATGGGGTAATAGGGTTGGGTCTGTGTAAACTACTCTGCTAAATGGTGGCTCATAATACAGCTACATTAACATCTACATTTACTACACAACTACTTTTAAAATATACAAAAAGCTAAAAAAAAAAAATATCCGGAAAGCTTTAAGGTATCACACAAACCTAGTTAGTTAACTCTACCACTTGAACTGGGCCTGCCCAAAAAGAACCTCTGCGTACCATTGAAGGGGATAAAACCCCTGTGGTCCATATGAGGAATATGTTAGGGAGGACAATTTAGATTAGTCCTGCCTTAAGCTCTGCACAATAGAGCATTTCATTCATTTTCTCTCTTTTCGTCCCTCTGTGGATTGAGGGATCTTGTGACTTCATTGTGTGACTCACTGTGTGCAAAGGGAAAATATGGACAGGAAAAAAGTAAACAGGAGACAAAAAAGGAAATATTTTCTCATTGCTTCTTTAATACAAAATATTCACTTGGAATACAATTCTGAGGTCTGTCTGATTAACCACAAAAGAATTGAAGACTTACAAGTAAATTACTCCCAGGGGCTTGTCTTGTTAAGATGCCATCACTAAAAAGAGACTGTGCAGAAATGAGCAGACAAGGAAACCATCCCTGGGGGCTGGGTATGCAGGAACTCAGAGTCACTGGTTATGGGTGGAAAATGGTCTGTGGAATGTGGCTGTGAAATCTGTTTAATAAACCTCAAAAGAGTGGAAGACTTAAAAGTAAATTATTCTCAGAGTTTGTCTCCTTAAGATGTTTTGAGTGTCAATGAACCCTTTGGCACTGAAATCCTGAACTGAGGATCTAAAGACTGAACAAACCTCTAGAGAAGTAAAATTTATCAGGAAACCTCCAAGTTGCTGAGGATGTCAGCAAGCCCCAGTGAGGCCATCACTGAAAAGAGAGTGTGGAGGAATGAGCAGACAAGGAGACCATCCCTGGGGCTGGGGAAGCAGGAACTCAGAGTCACTGGTTCCAGGTGGCAAATGGACTGTGGGATGTTTCTGTGAGAGCCCCTAAAGGCTGTGCTGGTTTCAGGGGGAGTACAGTTAAATTTCTTCCCCGTGGCCAGTGTAGGGCTGTGTTTTGGCTTTGTGCTGAACACAGGGTTGATAATCACAGAATCACAGAATAGGCTGTCAGAAGGGATGCACAAGGATCATCCAGTCCAACCCTTAGCCCTGCACAGGCCCATCCCCAAGAGTCACACCATGAGCCTGAGAGGATCATCCAAACACTTCTTGAGCTCTGTCAGCCTTGGTACTGTGCCCACTGCCCTGGGGAGCCTGTTCAGTGCCCAACCACCCTCTGGGGGAAGAATCTTTTTCTAAGATCCAACCTAAACCTCCCCTGAGACAACTCCAGGCCATTCCCTCAGTCCTGTCCCTGGTCCCCCCAGAGCAGAGCTCAGGGCCTGCCCCTCCTCTGCCCCTCCCCAGGAAGTTGGACCTGCAGTGAGGTCTCCCCTCAGTCTCCTCTTCTCCAGCTGAACACACCAAGTGCCCTCAGTGTCCTCACACACCTTCCCCCCAAAGCCCTTCCCCATCTTCCCTGCCCTCCTTTGGACACTCTCCAATGGCTCAATCTCTCCCTTCCATTGTGTCCCCCCAAACTGCCCCAATGGTGCAGGTGAGGCCCCCCCAGGGCAGAGTAGAGCGGGACAATCCCCTCCCTGGCCCGGCCGGCCATGCTGGGCCTGATGCCCCCAGGACAGGCTTGGCCCTCCTGGCTGCCAGGGCACTGCTGACTCAGGGCCAACTGGCCACCCACCAGCACCCCCAGGGCCCTTTCCCAGCACTGCTTTTCAGCCTCTCCTTCCCAGTCTGTCCGTCCATCCGGGGTTGTCCCATCCCAGGGCAGAATGTGGCACTTCCCCCTGTGGAAGTTCTCAGGGCTCCTAAAGAGCCAGGAGGTCACGGGATGTCAAAGAGCCCCATGGAGCTAAAGAGACCATTGGCACTGTGGAACCTCATGGAATCAAGAGGTCATTGTGACATGTGGGGCCTCATGGAACAAAAGAAATCCTGGGCAACTGCAGAAACACATGGAAGCAAGTGGCCACTGTGACACGTGGGGCCTCATGGAATCGGGGAGCCCTGGGACACTGTGGAACCTCACAGAATCAAGAGGCTCTTTAAACCTCTTTAAACCAAAGGGGCTTGTGCTGGGCTGTCACAGGCCAGGGCAGGGGCAGCTGCAGAGCCCCTGGCCCAGCCATGAGTGACGGGCTGAGCCATCAGCTCCTGCTGAGAGAAGGGACCTCACAGGCCCTTCTGAAGGTGTTAACAGTGGGTCTATTGGCTCCCAGGATGAATATATTGACTCGGTAAGCTTTAGGGTGTATCCTTGATGGTAAGGAAGTCAGTATGCAGCCCTAAAGGAGAAACAAAGCAGACTGTAAAGTTGGTAGGCCTAGGATGAGGGAACTACAATAAGGCCTTGAGCTTTGCTAAATGTATCACCAGTTGATCCTAGCCAATGAAAACGCTGTTGCTTGCTTAGCTAAAATGAGGTTATTGCTTGCTGCTAGCAAGGGGTATAAAAAGGCAGATGAGAAAATAGAGACATCTTTTCTGCACACAACTAGACTCTTTGTGTCTTTATCGACCGCCACGACTCTACACCGACAGTTTTGTTATTGCTGGGCAGCACTTGCACAGCTCCAAGGCCTTTCCTGCCCCTGGTACGGCCACGCTGGGGAGGGAGCTGGGGGTGCGTGGGAGGGTGGGAGGAGACACACCTGGGCCAGGTGACCCCCCTGACCCAAGAACTGCTCCAGACCATGGACATCACACTCAGGGTGTGTAGGGGGGAACTTTGGAGTGATGGTGTTTGTCTGCCCAGTCACCATTTCTCAGGACGGGGCCCCGCTCTCCTGGAGGTGCTGAACACCTGCCTGTCCATGGGAAACTGGGAATGAATTCCTGGTTTGGCCTTGCACATGTGCACGTCTTTGACTCAACCCAGGAGTTTTGTCACTTCTACCCTTCTGATTCTCTCCCCCACCCCTCTGGTGGGGAGGGAGTGAGCGACTGTGCAGTGCTGAGTGCCTGGCTGACATTGCTAAACCTTGACAGATGGAAACTCCACAGGTCTCTTGGTCCCTGTTCTAGTGCTGAACTATCCCCTTGGTGGGTTTTTTAAATTATTAATTATTTATTCTGTATGCCAAGTTACTCAAGCCTTACAGAACTCAGTGCAGGATTTCATAGCAGGGCAAGGTGCCCTTCATATCCTTTAGCTTTTTAAGCTGATTCCACACAGAAACACTGCCCATAGGCCATGAGGCCTAGCAAGGGATTTCTCAAACCCAAGGGGAGTCACCTCTCATGGGTTGTGTCACCTCTGGGGCTCATTGATGACTGACCACGATTGCACTATTTCCCCTTAACATTACATTGGTCAGACCCAGCTTGAAGGAACTCTTGTCATTGAACTCTTTTGGGGTACTGAAGGTGCTCTGAAGGACAAAGATGTCATGGCAGGGCAGGACATAACAGGAATGCCTCAGGACACCGTTCCCCTCCTGGAGGAGGAGGAAGGCCAGGCTGGAACACATGGTTTTGTTGGAGTGAATATGCGGTGCTTTGTTCAGGCAACCACATACCCCAGTGGGACTTACAGCATTTGGGACCATTTTACACCCTCTGTAGGATCACTTTGTCCATAGGAGTCTCTTCAAGGCCATTCTCACTTCCTCACTCTTCAGGCTATAGATGAGAGGGTTAAACATGGGAGTCACAACTGTGTCAAACAGGGCAGAGTATTTGTCAGGATCTCCAGTATCCCTCGAGTAGACGACTTTAAGTAGACGACTGTGGCTGAGCCACAGAAGAGTGTCAGCACCCCGAGGTGTGAGGAGCAGGTGGAGAAGACTTTGTGCCTGCCCAGAGCTGAGGGGATTTTCAGAATTGCCCTGACAATTTTAATGTAAGACAGAACTATTAAGCAGAAGGGAAGGATTAAAAAACCAGGGTGATGGTGTGCAGCCCCACTTGGTTCCAGAACGTGTCTGCACAGGCCAGGTCCAGTAGTGGGGGATGTCCCAGAAGAAGTGAGGAAGGTCACGGGATGCACAGAAGGGCAAAGGGAACAGCTGGTAGGTCTGTCCTGCCTGCACTGGTGCCACAGCCCCCCAGGAGCCCAGCAGCAGCCTGGTGCAGAGCCCCCTGCTCATGGCCAGGGGACAGAGCAGGGGGTGGCACATGGCCATGGAGCACTCATAGGCCATGGCAGCCAGGAGAAGGCTTTGGGTGCTGCCCAGCAGAACCAGGAAATACAGCTGGGCAGCACAGCCAAGGAAGGAGATCCGGCCATCTGCCCTCAGGAGACACACCAGCATTTTTGGCAGTGACAGAGGTGTAGTAGACCTGCAGGAAGGACAAGTTCCTCAGGAAGAAGTACATGGGGCTGTGCAGGCTGGAGTCCAGCACAGTGAGGAGGCAACCAGGCTGTTCCCTGCCAGCACCACCAGGTAGATGAGCAGGAACACCGTGAAGCACAGGCCCTGCAGGCTGGAGTGGTCACAGAATGCCAGAACGAATCCAAATCCAACAGTGTGGTTCTCCAAGCCTTTTCTTTGGGACATTTTCCCTCTGC